>NC_138770.1:119619795-119907295 GCF_965119305.1 Pelophylax lessonae | reverse complement strand
GGAAAGCAATTAGCTTCCAGGTTTTTTGTCAAAGCTTAATTGAAGAAGCTGAAGATAAAGCTGATTGTCTACCATGCACAGCTGCACCAGATTTTGCACTCTCCAGTTTTAGTAAATCAGCCCCTCTGCACTTCGCACGTACGGTTGCACTTATTTTCCCCAGAGCTTAGTAAATGTGGTGAAGCTTTATTTTGTAAAGAATACCCAATCAGGTGCAAGGAAAATTGAAAAAAGCATTTTTGCTTGCACATGATTGGATGATGGAAATCAGCAGAACTTTACCATGATTACTAAGCGCTAGGAAACTTGAGTGCAACTGCATTTGCAAAGTGCAAAGTCTATTTGCCTTAATGGATAAATTCATATTTTAAAATAAAATGTTAGAGGTGCACCGAATGGAAATTTTGGTGCGGAAAGCAAAAAACAAAAATGCAGGATGCACTTGTCCAAAAACCGAAACCGAAAGTGACAGTTTTTAAAAAATATTTATATTTTTATGTATAATTTTGTTATATTTGACTTTTTAATTAATATCATGAATTTAAATGAATATGAATTTGTTGTCGGCCATTAATGGCACCTTTAGCGCATGAAAAGCTAAAAAAAAAAAAACGTATCCCTGTAAATTCTTTGTATACCTTCACACTGGTCCTTTGCGCTTCCATTGTGGTGTTAAAAATCCTGCTTGCTGCATGTTTGATCAGTTAAAAAAAAAACGTAAAAAAAAACACTCCTCCCTGTTGAAATGCATTGAAAATTCAGCAAGAATGCATCAAAAACGCACCCATGTTACGTTTTTGATCCAGGTTTTTGAGTCACATGACCTATGAAAAACAAACCATAAGTGTGGTAAAATCATGGTAAACTCGCGGCAAAATTGGTTTGAATTCACAGTAAAATCATAGTAAAATCACCACAAATTCATGGAAAAATCACGTGTATTTTTGGTGACATTATCGGCACCTTTTTCTCCTATAGGCAAGATGCCGATAACACCATTTTTGGCCCATATGTTTCTGCAGCCGAAATTTCGGTGCATTTCTAAAAATAATAAATGCACATTTTTTTGCAGGTAAGAGCACTTAACAGCACCATGGTAGTTCATTGAGAACTACAAGCTGAGTAGTTTTCACATTTACAGAACTCTGTGAATGAATTACGTGGCCGGGCATATTTTTAAAATTGTGACACCTGGGGGGGGGGGGGGGGTAGACCCCCTGTTCGCTGTCACAACCAGGGATCGGGGTGGTACGGGGGCCTGTGCCATGGTAACATGTTACATGATACACCCTAAATATGTAATATGTTAGGAGAGGTGAATTTATCCTAATCCATCCCATAGTCTCCATCAGTCTGTGGGAGGGCTTATTATTTATAGGCTGTGCTGTGGGTCCTAACTGAGATGAAGGAGGATTATGAGTGGTGACATTGTTGGTAACCTTTCTGAACGTGCATAACCACACAGCACTGCAGTCCTGGCACCTGTGCATGGTGACAATGCTGCTGCTTTGATTTTAACGCCAAGGAATTGACTTTGTCACCTGGTCGGAGGAAAGCCCTTTAACTGGAAGGATTCCCAAGTATTTGAAGAACACTTTTAGAACACTTTTATAACATGTATAAAGCTGAACTCTAGGCAGACATATAGGACATAATGTAATTCAGCTCAGTGATTATTATTATATGATTCCGTTTGATTTTAAATAAAAGTAGTGTAAGTACCTTAATTAACCCCCAGGATCAGCCTCTTGCAGTCCCTGTACAACAGAGCTGTAGTGTGAGAGGAGGAAGCAGCACAAAGAACCAATCAGTTCACATGCTGACAAATAGCAGGCTGATAGATGGAGAGAGCAGAGTGACAGAGCAATGATCCTATCACTGTGCTGCTTCTCCTTTCACTGTCCAGGTTGGGGCTGGTCCAGGACAGTCTCAGTTTAGAGGAAGTGGGTTGAATGATGCTGGCTATCAGACTGAGGGCATCTGGTGGTGGAAAAGAGGTACTGCATGGGGAAAGCTCTGGAATGACTAGTGCAACAAAGGTTGCTTTTCTTATTAGACTATATTTGATTCCTATTGGCTGGAGTTCTGTGTTTGCATAGTGATTTTATTAAATTTTCCTGTAATTCTACTTTGGGATTCTTTGGAGAGAAGTATGACCTGGAGTGTAGTTAGTAAGTGTATTGCCAGCTGTGCTTAGGGGCATCTGGTTCTTGTTATAACAGAAACAATTTTATTTCAATCTTACTTCTCATCACAGACTTGGGTCCCGATTTCTCATTTCCATCTTTTTGTGGAAGATGGCAGGCATATCTTGTTTGCTTTACAAAGAAGCTTAAATATTTCTGCCATGAAGAAAGTCTGATTCAATTGCTTTGTTAAGGGAAGCAGAGTGTATTTTCAGTAAGCACATATTCTGAATCATTATTGCAGTGTTTACCGTTAAGTCATTTTTGATATGACTTTCACAAAGCATTTTCTATATCTATCCAGAATTGGAACATATGCAGTTCACGCCATTCTGGAAACCTTTGCAAGTGATTGCTTTCATAATAGCTCCATTTTACTCCGTCTTTATAGAACTGAGTATTTCATTGCACAGGTACCTCATGCCCATAAGAACCTCTTTATTGAACATTTCGTAGTTTGTAAATGCTAATGTAAAAAACATCAATTTCAGCAAGAATTTATCAAACATTATACAAGCTGTCACTATTTAGAAATAAAAAAGAAAAATAAGCATTTACCTGTCCTGCTGTTTATTATGGCAGTCTTCAGAAAATGGTAGTTTCAGTTGCCTGGTTCCCCTCTGCACTCTGTGGTTTTATCCACTGGCCCCATCTGTCACTTCAGGACACAGTAGTGAGATAGGTACTAATGGAAGAGACCACAGTGCTTAGCAGGGGATCAGTCATCTAATATACCCAGAAGTATGCCTAGATGCTGAGGATTCTTCATCAAGATTATTTCTCTAGAACAGTGTACAGTAGTTGCATGACAAGATAACTGCAAAAGAGGATGCAGTTTTTTCCAGGGAGTGCTACTTTTTAGTTTTTTTTTTTTTTTTTAATAGAGATAGCGTTTATTTAATACTCCAAAGCAGAACTCTAGATAAAAATAACAGGATAAAAATGAATAGGAAAAAATGGCAAAACCAACTTTTGCTGTAAAGTTCACATTCAGTCCCGAGATGTCCCCTGCAGTACTTTTTTTCTGCCACTAGATGTTCCAAATCTGATGGCCAAAGTAATTCAGGCCACTTCCTGCAAGCCCAGGTTGTCCCGGACCCGTCCCCTGCTTGTGCACAGTAAAATGAGAAGCAGCCCTGTGATGAGCTCAATTCTCTGTCACTGCTCACACCTGCTATAAGTATTCCTCTTATCACATAAACTGATCAGCTCCTTTTACTCCTCTTTCGTCTCACTATATAGACCTCTTGTACAGGGGCTAAAAGAAAATGATAGCAGGTCAAATTCAGGTACTTAAACTGCCTGTATTTTTATTTTTTTAAAAGGTACATTTAAAGCATAACTCCAGTAACAAACATCCCCCTCTGGGTGATTTATGCACTTTACAAGGATTTTAATAAACTTTGTTGCAGATTCCTACCTTTTGTTATTCTGAAGAAATCGTTGTTTGTTCCTCTGTGCCTCTGTGCTGAATGAGTCTAATGGGAGTGGTTTCATAGTCATCTATCAGCTGTGTCAGCTGCGGGGCTCTAATGAGGAAAGCTGCTGGACCTGCATCCCTTTAGACGTGTTCCTATTGCGAGTATCTCACCAAAAATGACATTTTGGTTGCAGGGGATGCCTGAAATCTGACTTGTATCTTAGGCAGACTTCTGGGAAAATTGGTGAGCCAATCACACAAGCAGGAAATGATATTTCTGGGTTGTGGTCAGTATACATTCTGTGTACAGAACAGCCCCAGGTAGCCATATTGCATTGCATTTTCAGAAAATTACAACAGCTGCAGATTAAAAAGGAAAGGTCATTTTTAATAACATTCAATTACAATATGACTTGTGTCCCAACTGTATACACTATATTGTTTTTTTCTTTATTTGCTATTTTTTTCCCCCCCGAAAGTGGAGTTACCCTTTAATTATGTATTAACAGAGCTGTATAGTGTTCAGCTTCAAAGCATGTTTTTGCTCTATTCTGCTAGGATATCTCTATATCCTAAGTGCTGTAAGGCAGCCCATTTTTTTCTCCTAATGCATCACAATGCAGGTTTTTAATGGACCTGCAGAATTTGCTGTAATATACCACACCGCAACACACAAATAGTTTACATCTGATCTTTGTGTTGCAATAAAAAAAAATGAATAGCACTACAATCCACTGCACATAGTTTTCGGTGTCCTGCAATTGTTTGTTGACATAAAGGTATCAGATTTTGATTTGTGAACTGCCCAATATTACATGCACTGGCAAAGGGACCCCAGTGTTAAACCTTTCAGGCATGACCTGACTAATGACACCTCAAAACAACTTATTCACTTCTTGGTTATTTCCTGCCTCCCTTATCACTGGCCTACCTTTACACAGGCTATCCCCCCTTCAGTCTATCATGAATGCTGCTGCCAGATTAAGACATTTTACTAACCGATCTGTGACTGCTTCCCCTCTCTGCTAATCTCTTCACTGTCTTCTCCTACCCCATCGTATTAAATTCAAAATACTAACCACAACATACAAGGCCATATACAACACCACCCCCAGCTACATGACCTACATGACTAATCTGCAGATATCGCCCAAATCGTCCTCTCCCTTCCTCCCGGGGACCTCCTGCTCCCTAGCTCCCTTGTTACCTCCTCCCACACTCGCCTCCAGGACTTCTCCAGAGCCTATCCCATCCTCTGGAACTCCCTGCCCCATTATGTCCAGTCAGCTCCTACCCTGTCTGCCTTTAGGTTTTCCTTGAAAACACACTTATTCTGGAACCCTACCCCATCTTCACTTAAGATCTACTTGAATCCCCTCCATCAGATCATCCCCTGCAGCCACTACCTTTTGTACCACCTCCCCCTCCCTTTAGATTGTAAGCTCCGTGAGCAGGGTCCTTCTATTCCTTTTGTATTAAACTGTATTGGAAAATGCGCTGTCCCTTTTTTATTGTAAAACGCTGCGTAAACCGTTGGCATTATATAAATCCTGTATAATAATAATATTAATGACCTCCATCCTGTTAGCTGCTAAAAATTTTATAGATCTAGTAGTAGTTAGTCACATTTAACTGAACATTTTCAATAATGCTGAAGATCTTATAGCTTCTCCAAGTCTCTTCTTCTGTTTCAACTGAAGGGCTGAAATGAAGAAATGTCTTGGAGAAGCTTTGAAACGTCATCAACCTTACAGAACAAGACCAGTTGAATGTAACTAACTACTAATAGCTATGCCATGACTTGGAGCAATGAGAATGGTTTACTCTACTGCCACTAACCTTATATCATAGCCTATACCTGATAGCGTCTAGTAGTGAAAATCTTGATTCTGCGTCACTGGGTGACCCGGGAACCCCTGACATATAAGATGTGGCTGGAACAGTTGGGCCTCACTCTCCGCATGGAGAAATCCATTTACAGTAAAACCTTGGTTTGAGAGTAACTTGGTTTAAGAGCGCTTTGCAAGACAAGCAAAATTTTCAAATAAATTTTGACTTGATATACAAGCGATGTCTTGATATACAAGTAGCCTCAAGTCACAGCTGAGTATAAAAGAGAAGAGAGGCGCCTCTAAGTGTAGCAATATGGTTACATTTAATGAAGGTACAACATTTAGCAACTCACATGGTTGATGATTGGAACAGGCACATCTAAGTATGCAGGCATTCGGGGTAAAGCTGTCCACATAGACCATCCTCCGCACCGCCATTTACGTCATTCCTTCCATGCTGCCCCTCGCTTTCAGATCGCTTTACTCAAGGGTGGTCTTCCCGGTCAGGATTACAGACTGGCAGCCGGAGGTGCAGAAGATGGTCTATGTGGACAGCTTTACCCCAGATGCCTGCATACTTAGATGTGCCTGTTTTATTCATCAACCATGTGAGTTGCTAAATGTTGTACCTTCATTAAATGGAACCATATTGCTACACTTAGAGGCGCCTCTCTTCTCTTTGATACCCTGTAGCTCCTGCTGGATTTTGATTCCAATCCCCTTGTGGAAGCGGCTATTTGTGGATGGACATTTTATGGTTACACAACCAATCACATTGCTATAATCTTTTTATATGGACTATAAACTGAAGGACTTATGAATAATGGTTGTGGAACGGATCATCTGAGTTTCCATTATTTCTTATGGGGAAATTCGCTTTGATATAAGAGTGCTTTGGATTACAAGCATGTTTCCGGAACGAATTATGCTTGCAATCCAAGGTTTTACTGTACCAGCATCGGGGGTTCTAACGCCAAGTTTTTCAAAGTGTGGGGGAGGTGGCTGAGCTCTCCTGGTATGGCTCCCACAGCGCTGGTACTGGGCCGACTTCTGCTCTAAGCTGCGGGTCCTACCCGAGGGGATGGGACGCCAGCCCAGAGGGACTGAATATGTGTATTTTTATTTATCTTTACTATTTTTTTTTTTGGATGTTCTGTGATGTTCTCTGACCTGATGATGTTATTATCTGTACTCCATATTTGCTGGTGTGCTGTATTTCGGTATATATTGTGTATTGCCCTGTTTGCATGTGATTTTTATACTTTGTATCATTGTGCGTTTTTCTCAATAAACCTTTCTTTTGATTAAAAAAAAAAGAAAATCTTGTATTGTAGATTGGGCTGTAAATGCTACAAAGTACCATTATAAATAGAACCACCACCCCAATCATGGTATTTAACCATTAAATGTAACCCTTGGCCTCCAGTACTAGTAGTTATTTGCCACAAGTAGCACAGTAGGAGTCCAGAAGCCTAAATCCAGCCGTACATTAGTAGAGTTTCGAACAAATGTTAGTATGAACATTCATACAAAACTTTGTACAAAAAATAGTAGCGGTACATTTGATGATGCGAATGTTCGCTTTTAACATTTGCTTGGAAGTGAATGGACTTTACCAAATCAAAACCACATTCATCGTTAGAAATTTGTTTGTTAAAAAAAAAATTGTCTTTTCTGCTCCTTTGCTCTCTCCACTGCGCTCGAAAATGAATGTTGACTTGACCCACTAACAATTTGAAAATTGAACAAATGTTCATAAATAGAACATTTTCTACCAATTTTCTACCTGTCTGTCTGTCCATAACCACATGTACTTGTGATCAGAGGGCAATCCACTTAACATTATGTAGAATTTTTTTAAAGGTGTAATGGAAAAAAAAAATTAGGGCAAAAGAATTGCAACCTTTCTGTGTTTTTATAGGACATCCATGTGGTTTATACGAGACTCCAAAAGGGTGGGACTTAGAAAATGGATGTGGCTTTGATCAAAAGTTATTTACTTCTAGGTAGATCTCTAGTATATTGGGGAGGAGCTTGAATGCCCCAATAGCTAATGATAAATACTAAAATAAAATCAGCTTTGGAGATAATCCAACATGAAAATGTAATCAGTGCAATGAAAAGAAAAATAACACTGCAAAATGCTTTCATTTATATTTGAAAGAGAAAAACAAGTCAAAATTATTTCATTTAAATATGTAGCTGTGAACAAGCCCACAGAGTACGGAATGAATTGTTTACCGAACAAATGAAGTGAAACAGGGTCAACCTAGCTAGAGATCGAGGTGGAATTCAGTCATACAAATTGAAAGGGTTAGATCAGATAATAAATCACAAAAGTGACAAGAAATGTTATAAATTGAAAGAAAAACTTGACCAAAACCTGTTACTTGAATCTGGTTTTTATATTCTATGGAATTCTATAGTTACTGTTTGAATGTGCTAATCATGTCCTGCCCCCAAGGAGCTTACATTTTCATTTCAAATATAAATTTATAAATATAAAGAGGAACTTCTCTCTGTATAATTTTGTCAGCCCCCCCCCCCCCCCCCTTAGTGTTCTAAGCTGTGGCATCCACAAAAAAGATACTCATACACCCAGCAAATTTAGCAGCATTATGAAGCTCCGCCACTGCACACCGCGTCCCATGCTGCCATCATCCTCACTGACGTCCTTGGGGAATGTCTATTCCTGGTTATTTTTGCGGTCCCCCAGATGACAAACTTGTGCCATGGAGTGTGATTAGGGGGCTAGGCTGCAAGACTTGGGAAGAGACAGCCAGCTCCCATATGACATGCTGTAGCTCATGTGCATTTTGGTAGATTGCCCTGAAATTTTCCTCATATGTGTGACATGGATATTCTAGGATTCTGCAGGACACTGTAGGGGTTTGTCCCACTCGCTAGGTAATAAATCTGGAAGTGAGGGGCCCTTACAATGAAAAAAGTATTTTAAAAAAGAATTCCTTTTTTGTAAATGTGTGATGTGAGGGGAAAGGATTATTGCAGCCTTTCTCAACCTTTTCAACACAGAGGAACCCTTTAAATCCTTGACTTTTGGGTCTCAGGGAACCCCTACTAAAAATGACTATATCTACAACTCAAGATACATAAGTGTGATGGTCAGTGGGAAGAATGCTGCTTATACTAGGTTCACACCTATGTGTGTGGCTGCGGGTGCGGCAATCACAGCGATTCCCACACCCGCAATCCCCAGCAGTGAAAATGCACTTCTCTTAGGAGACGCGCAGGGCTGTCATTCATTTTGAATCCCACAGCATGCTTGTAGGTGCAGGAACTGCAGGAAAATCGCATGGTCAAAAATACTATGCGATTTCTCTGCAGCCGCGTTTTCGGAAAGGTGCATGCACCTTTTTTTTTTTTTGCGGAATTGCAGGCACGGCAGCGCATTCACTTGAAATAGTGAACTTTTTGCACTTTGAAAAAGCAGGCCGCAAACACGCATAGATGTGAACCTAGCATTACACTTATAGATCTATCTATCTACATATATATAAATTTCTAAGGGGGTGTTTCTGCTCTAAAAAAATGGTGAATAGAATTTTGATGTGAGTTGTAAATTAAGGAAAGCAGCTAACACAAAATCAAGCAACAGTGATCCATAAAAACAGTAATAGTAAAGTGTAGCGCTAAAAATAACCTAGTAAATTTGGAAAAACGAGTGAAAAAAATTAATCCACACACAACGATATTAATAGGATAGTGTCCAAGGTAAATTATGGTGAATAAAGTCCCAGAAAAATAGTGCAAGTCCAAATGAATCAAGGTGCAAAATACTGTGAGAGACGCTCCTTCCAGTGACACCCAGGGAAAGTGTAGGATGGGGACACCTCAGTGCACAAGTATTAAGAGCAGTTTACCAGAACTCCATGGCTACTCAAATGAATGAGAAAGCCTCTCCCAGCAAGAAGATATATAGCAATATGTTCGATGGATCCAAGAAAGTAGGCGATACCTCTAGATCTCTCTTGATCGCTCCATGTTAGTCAGATAGATATATGGAGGAAAAATTAAGACAAAGGACCATAGTGTAATCCCGTAAACCACATATAATATATTTATTAAAAACACTACTCACAATGTAGAAGACATAAGCAGGCACATAGAATAGGCAGCTGAAGGTCCGGTCGCGGCGTCCCGCGTGTGTCCAAACAGCTTAAACAGTAGTAAAGAGGCCGGCTCCGTAAGGGGGCATGTGGACATTATGTCTGGAGTCGCCTAAGAGGTAAGGCATATTTGCATATCTCCCTTTGTGCTGGTAAAGCTTTGCACGGCACACTCCCAGCACAGAGACTGGGGTCTCACTGAGAGCTCCATGCCCTGTTCTAACAATCGGGACCCGGAACGTTTGATTCCAAGTCAGCTGATTGCTGTGATAGTCTCTGATTGGCTATCACAGTGATCAGTCACTGAGAAGCCCACCCCTGTGTTTTCTTTCTCTGGGAATGGATGAGACAGATACATTGCATCTTTCTCTGTCCTTGAAGAGATATAAACAAAAAAAAAACGTATATGAAGAAAAAAAAAATATATATATAATAATAATAATAAAAAGTATCTATATCAAGGTTTGATTTAGGTCAGCCCCAGGGTTAGTGTTTGGGTCAAGGTAAGGGTCAGTTTTTTTTGGACAGGATTTTTTTTTTTTAAATTAGTATCAGTGTCAGTTAGTTTCAGTGTTAGTGTGTTTTAGGTAGGATAAAAAAAAGAGGAAAATGCACACCATTGTTTTTGGGCTGTAATACGGGTACATACACATATGTGGTATTGCTGCGATTGCCTGGAGCAGAAGAATTTATTTTGGGTTGGTTTTTGCTGCTAGGTTATGGTAATAGCAAGAATTATACAGTTACATTTAAACAAAAAATTTTTTTGTTTTTCTTCTACTATTTTTGGCCAATTTGGCTTAGATAATAGTAAAAAGTCAGGAGATATTCATTACCATTTTGGCCGTTCAATCCGCCAATCCCCGCTGAGATGGAGCTGTCAAATCCTGGCTGTCCTCTATGGGGAGATCAGAAGAGAACGGACCGCCTGTCCGTTCTCATCCGATCCCATCTGATCCGATCCTCCAGACGGATGAAAAATAGAGTTTCCATCCGCCCGGATTTCACAGACAGGATCAGATCGGAGAGCAGCAGGTGTCAGCGGACATGTCACCACTGACATCCGCTGCCCTATAGGGATGCATGGAGCATCCGATCAGGTCCACCTGAAAAACTGATAGGCGGATCTGATTGCCCCTGTGAAAGGGGCCTTACCCTTAAATGAAAGCCCAATTTGTCTTGACACAAGGTATAATCCACCTAGATGCACAAAGTAATATTTGATGGTATGTACGGTTTTACTAACACATTACAGAGATGCAAAATTGGGCGTAGGCATTAAGATTTGTTTTACCTTTAGTCACAAATAAACTCACCATGTAAAGATATAAATCCGTAATCTTCAGGTTACTGTCATGTGTTGTCCTGATATGTGTTTAGGCACCTTCTAAATTATCTCAAAGAATCATGCAAACCTGCAGATGTAACTTCCCAGATTTTTTCTTTTCTCTTGCTGTCCCCCCGAGACAAGGACACAAACGGCTGTCTGGCGTTTCCTATCTCCTCTATCCATCCCTCAGCATAACTTCTTCTTTTACATGCTTTCAGGCAATTCATTAAAGGCATACTCTGTATATCAGTGATGATTTTAGGACTGCTAGAAGCCATGACTGGGGTAGTTCAGATCCCACCTGTTTACCATATTACCTGGATCAGTATCCAACACCACTCCCCTTTACCTTTAAATGACAACACTAACTCAGCATTGAGATTAAATGGCCGGTTCGGCCTTTTATTAACCTCCCTGGTGGTATGATTCTTTTGGATTTTAGGTGCTGAAAGCGGTACCATTATTTTGCATGTAATTCTTGTGAATGAGCAGCCCAAACCAACTGTATACATTTATTATATATATATATATATATATATATATATATATATATATATATGTATGTATACATATATTATGTATACATATATTATATATATATTATATATATATATATATATATATATATATATATATATATATATATATATATATATATATATATATATATATATAATGTATACAGTTGGTTTGGGCTGCTCATTCACAAGAATTACGTATGTATATATCTATATATATATATATATATATATATATATATATGTGTGCATATATATATATATATATATATATATATATATATATATATATATATATACATACATATATATATATATATGTATATGTGTATATATATATATATACACATATACATATATATGTATACTGTATATATATATATATGTATACATATATTTACATAAAAAGTACAGTAAAACTGCAGGAAAGGGCACTGGGGGGCAATGTAATGTGATTTTATTTTATTTTGAACGGTATCAGTGTGTTTGGTGCATTTTACATTTGAATTTGCCACCGGTTCCACCCCCCGGCGGACGTCACGTCACCGGAGACGGAAGCCGGGGCTCGCAGACGATCGGGAGAGAGCTCCGCATACCGCTCGCAGTCTTCGCTGGATCCCGGAGAAAAGGTAAGTAAAACCTCTTCCAGCATCCAGCGATCTTCTTAGCGCTACCCCGAGTGTGACTCGGGGTTACCGCTTTTGGCTCTAAAATCTTACCCCGAGTCACACTCGGGAATACCGCTAGGAAGGTTAAACAAAACCATAATTACAGAAAATCATAAAACAGTCAAACCAATTCAGATCAAAGAATGGTTGCAGATAAGTTAGGTTCTGTCCCCAGCTGCCAGAACACCACCTCGAGGAGTATCCTAACTGACCACAGACCCCTACCACCTTACACTACCTGGTTGATCTAGACTGAACCAGACCAACCCTAGGACTTCATACCTGAGATGGGTCTCACCATTTTATCGTTCAACACCATATTTTGGACCCTCATCAAGGACCCCAACCGTCAACGTCCAACCTCCTTAGGAGAACGACAGAAAACAGCACCACCAGGGAGGGCGGGAGGGACGTTTCTCCTATTATCTTCAGTCTGAAAGTGAAGCCCCTTCCCTCCTCCCCTGCAACTTCTCTCTCTCCTGCTCCTCCCCATCACCTCGTCTGCTTGGCCAATAAGGTAAGAGTCAGACCTCTCATATCCCAACAACTAATTTATCCCCCTTCTGCCTGGTTTTCCTTCCACCCTGTCTTGTATACCCTATGCTTATCATTTCCTTCAAGCTCTGGGCATGTCTGGTACTAAGTTGTGCAGAAATTTCATTTTACTTTTTTATTGCAGTAATGAACTTTATTCTTTAATTTATTCATTCATGCAATGCACCTGGATAGGGAAGAAAAAACAAGAAAGAAGTAAAAGTGAGAGACAGCCTTTACCTGCACTGAAAATAAATATAGTAATTAAACCGCCAACTGCAAAGGCAGAGAAAGAGAACGTCTGTTCTTTGACAACACTGATATGAAGTGGGGATACGGGAGGAAAATAGCTTTAAAGCCTCTGAATCCCGCACAGGAGCTGGAATCTCATCCGCCAGAGAAATGACAAAATAACTCAGCTGAAGACATTTAAAGGTGTGACAGTGACTATCATCCTGTGCCTCTTCCTGTGTGCATTTTATGGAATCGTGGAAGAGATACAAGCCCCAGTGTGCCTTTCAGCAGTCACCATTGCACTTTTGTTAATCTAACGTGAGGAATTGAAACGCCGCTGTATGAGGGGTTTTCGTACACTTCACACAGCCGTCAAATGATATCGAGCCCTTCACAGTAAACGCTTCATCTGGAGCTCTGTATTATGCAGCTGGACTCCAATCTATTGAGAGTTTATTAGAATCTTACTGGAAATTCCTTTATGGCTCCACTGCTTGCCAGGTGTGGATGTCAGTATCACACAGCTCCCCCTGTAGATGAACAAAGAGTACTACAACTCTTCACATAAAGCCTTATTTTTACATCATTCACATAGCAGAACTTTAAAAAATATATATCTAAAAAGTCTGTATAATTCGGCTCCAGAAATAGATGCAATGTGTTCCAAAGAAAAGACTAATAGGGTCTTTTAAGATATATACATTCTACATTTTTATTCAAGACAGTTTTTCATCATTGTACATTATTTTTTCATCATTGCACATTGTACAGCATTGTTAAAAACATACAACTGTCATCCACTATTTTGATATGCAAAGTAAATGGTATACATAACCATGCAAAAAAATAATAACAAAATAATATTTTATTATTTTCAGCTTCCCTATTTTATATATTCTTTTTAAATCCTGTTTAGTTCTCTTTGTTTATGAAGGGACTGGGGAGCTGTGTTTGTTAAGTCACGTTTTTTCTTTTTTCTGTTCCCTCTGTTGGATAACATTAAGCGCCCCAGTGTATATGATTTATAAAAATATGTTGCCTAATACCTTATTTCCAAGCGCAGCTCGGTGCTCATGTGACTGCCCACTGGTCTCCTCTCTCGATCTGATAGCTGCAGGGGGAGGGGCTGGGTATCCTCCACTGAAGTCAGCCCGGACAAGGAGAGGAGGAGACCAGCAGGCAGTCATGTGAGCGCCGAGCAGCACTCGGAAATAAGGTATAAGGCAGCGTATTTTTATAAATCACATACACTGGGGAGCTCAATTTTATCTAACAGAGGGAACTATAGAAAGAAAACACAGTAATTATTACAGCAAGACAGGAGGATTGGGGAGCTGACAGGCAGGGAGGGAGGGGGAAGAGGGGGAGGATTGGACACAAGATAGACAGGAGAGCTGTGGATGACGGAGTCACGTAAACTGACCATGGTGTCAGGGCTCAGCAGCCACAATAAACCGTGGTCAGTTTACAGGGAGGAGGGCAGAACCAGGAATGTTATCCAGGTATTTCAGGTGATACAGGAGGGCAAGATACACAGCATTGTACTGTATAGCATGCTTTTAAGGAACAGAATATTTTTTTTTTTTTTAGGGTAAAAAACACTTTAACCCTGTCTACACTGTAAACTAGATACAATGTCTGTCCTAACAAACTGTTAAGGGACACAAAATTATATCTTTATAATGTCCTGTAATCTGGGGTCCATGAAATTGTTCCTTACTGTGTTTTTCTGCTTCCTTGTAATGTCCTTCCGGAGTTCCCAAGCCTCTCTTTTTTCACCTCACTGTGTTTGTAATAATAGTTGCAGTCATGTACATTGTTCTATGCACACTAGAAATCCCAAAGCCCATCTCAGGAGCAAGCATCTGAAAGGAAAGAAGAGAAAGGAAAAAAAAAAAGGCAGGAAAAAAGTAAGTAAGTAAGTAAGTAAGGAAGATAGAGAAAGCAAGGAACAGAAATAAAGGAAGAGGAAGGATAGAAGTATGAGAAAGAAAGAAAGAAAGAAAGAAAGAAAGAAAGAAAGAAAGAAAGAAAGAAAGAAAGAAAGAAAGAAAGAAAGAAAGAAAGAAAGAAAGAAAGAAAGAAAGAAAGAAAGAAAGAATGGAAAGACGAAAGGAAGGAAGAGAAAGAAAGAAAACAAAGAAGGAAAGGAGGAAAGAAAGAGAAAGAGAAGGAAGGGAAAGAAAGGAAGAGAAAGATAAGAATGGATAGAGGAGAAAGGAAGGAGAAGAAAGAAAAGAAAGAAGCAAGAGAAGGAAAGGAAGGTAGGAAGAGAAAGAAAGGAGAGAAGGAAGAAAGAGAAAGGGAAGAGGAGAAAGAAAAGAAAGAAGCAAGAGAAGGAAAGGAGGCAAGAAAGAGAAAGAAAGGAAAAGAATATGGCTGCTTTTTGCGTTACTTTCTACAGTCAGATCTGACTGATAGATAATAATTTATTTCCTCCTGCGATGCATGTTGGTTTTTATCTTATAATTTCCATATGTTTTTTAGTGCATTAGCAGCTGTAGAAGTAATTGGCACCAGACTGCCTCTTTTGCCTGCTTTCTGTGTCAAGCAAAGTGAATGAAAAAAATGCTAATAGATTTAATAGGGTTCTGTGTTTTGACCTGGATTCTGGGGAGTTGCATCACCCCGAGGCAGACACTCTTTTAAAAAGCGTATTGATTGGCAAGTCTAATCATGGCACAGCGCAAATTACATTACTTTCTAAAGATCTGTTTCCTTGCAGTCATGCCAGTGACCGGATTTATTACTCTGAAAAGTGTTTGTAAAGATCCATATAGCCCGTCACTTCATATCCAGCTGGAACTCTAATCTATTTACAAAGTGTGTAACCTAAAAATAAGTGCTTTGTGCGATATGTTTGGGAAGCAGTTAATTCCCATTATTCATTTTTCTGTAGTTGCAAAGAAGAAAAGTATATTCTGGAAGTGCAAGATTAGCTCAGTGTTAAAGTACCTAGAGACATTATAAAACAGTAGCTTAATTTATTTAATATGTCAGGGAATGGTTGATGGTTGACTGTTGGCCTTTCTTGACATCCCCCGAACCTTCTCAGGCAGGGAATTGATTGGCTGGTGTAAATTTTTTTCAAACTAATCGCCACTCTTTCTTCTGAAATAGTAGCCAGGGGTATCAACAGAAGGATCAGGTGTTGTACAGTGCTTGTTGGATTATTAATAATTCAGTGGCTGGACATGCACAATGAAAGTGAGCACTTTGAGGGCTTATTCATACCTATGTAATTTGACACGCGCTAATGCAGAAGTCTGCAGGTGCATTTAATGGTCCTCATTAGAGTGGATATCCAGCCTGAGTGCCATGGTTTTAGAGGTTTTAAATACATTTTTAGTTTAAATCTCAAGTAGTACATTTTAGATTAATTGTTAAGGGGGGAGGTTAGGTGCTAAGACCACAAGTGGGGTTTAGTTTAAACTGTAAGTTGACTTTTTCACGAAAAAAATAACTCTCACCCTCAGGGGTGAGCAACTGCAGCCCTCCAGCTGTGGTGGGATTACATGTCCCATGAGACATTGAAAGAAAGACAGTAAAGGGCCGTACACACTTGACGAAAATTGGACGAAATATCCTCCGATTTTTCTCTGTCTTCTCAGTGTTCATTACCGTTTTTAGTCGACAGTGCATAAATGTTCACGAAATTTCTCGTCCGATTTTCCTTTTTTTTTGGTACATTTGTTCCTAGACTTCCGGGTTGTCAGCAACTTCATATCATGTGCGGTCTTTTGTATCCGATTTTTCACGGACGTACTGCATACACATTAAACGAAAATCGGTCGTCTGGGGACGGACGAAAAAAAATTTGGTGTTTGTCCCTCCGTTTTTTTTCGTTGAAAATGTCGGCATCGACTGCTGAAAGTTGTGTACACACTAGCCGAAAATCGGACGATTTCACATCGGGCGGAATTTTCTGCAGATTTTCTACTAGTGTGTGCCCTGCTTTACCAGCATGGCTGCCAGAAGAAAAGACATGATGGGAAGACTGACAGTTACTCCCAGAGGCAGATACATGATGGATCATGTAGTCCTGCAACAGCTGGAGGGCCATAGTCAATTGTCCCCTCCAGGTGACACAGGCATCCACACTGTGCTGCTCATATCATATGTTCACCTCCTTTTATTGACCTCAATAATCTATTAAGTTCATACCACGCTTGACGCCCCACCATGGGCTATTAGACATCTGATTTCCTTTCTGCTTTAATTTTGCTCCACCAGCAACACTCCACTCTCAGGTAGATATACAAAATAGTGCTCCCTGTATGTTTATATTTTAGTAAAATCCTCTGATATATAAACTCACATTAAAAAGCACCCCAAGTGCTATGGTAACAGCACTTGACATAGGTTATGGCTAATACATCCACATATCCACAGCGATATACTGTAAGTCTCACTAGCATTGCTCCTGCTCCTATACATGTTACGCTCCTCATGCAAGCTTCCTCAGTAGCCCAATCACGTCTATCAAAAAAATTGAAAAACAAACAGTATTTTTGCTTGTACATGATTAGATTGTGGAAGTCAGCAGAGCCTCGCCTCATTCACTTAGCTCTGGGGAAAATTCTCTTGTAAAGTGAACAGCCTATTTGCCTTAATAAATCATCCCCAAAGTTTTGGCATTGAAAGTTTCTCTGAACTACAGCAGAATAATTACTACATAGGATGTCTCTGAAAATGTTTTTTATCCAAGCATTAGAACTGTGAAACAATCTGTCCCTGCCTAGGTGAGACATTTCTCTACATTTTCTGTGATCGTTGTAATTGAAGTTGTAGGTTTCTCTCTACCTGGAGCCATTACCCCATCACACAGAGGAGTGCTAGAAATTATTTCTGACATGTTTTAGGAAAGAGTTCAGTCATTCTCTCGTCTCTTAATCAGCAATCAACTGATTCTGGAAACGGTGCCGAATATGCCTGAGCTTTTAATAAAAAACGGCAATAAAAAAAGCTGGTTCAGACTATTTAAAGGTTAATTCAACAAAACACTTCAACATTCCTTCTGGGAAGAAAAAAGCAAAATAAAATATTTAAATAAAATAAATTATTTAAAGCACACGTTTGCTCATAAAAATATTATTTTCTTCAGTTACCTACAGTCAGGTCCATAAATATTGGGACATCGACACAATTCTAATCTTTTTGGCTCTATACACCACCACAATGGATTTGAAATGAAACAAACAAGATGTGCTTTAACTGCAGACTTTCAGCTTTAATTTGAGGGTATTTACATCCAAATCAGGTGAGCGGTATAGGAATTACAACAGTTTGTATATGTGCCTCCCACTTTTTAAGGGACCAAAAGTAATGGGACAATTGGCAGCTCAGCTGTTCCATGACCAGGTGTGTGTTATTCCCTCATTATCCCATTTACAAGGAGCAGATAAAAGGCACAGAATTCATTTCAAGTGTGCTATTTGCATTTGGAATCGGTTGCTGTCAACTCTCAATATGAGATCCAAAGAGCTGTCACTATCAGTGAAGCAAACCCATCAGAGAGATAGCAAAAACATTAGGTGTGGCCAAATCAACTGTTTGGAACATCCTTAAAAAAGAACGCACCGGTGAGCTCAGCAACACCAGAAGACCACGCAAAACAACTGTGGTGGATGACCAAAGAATTCTTTCCCTGGTGAAGAAAACACCCTTCACAACAGTTGGCCAGATCAAGAACACTCTCCAGGAGGTAGGTGTATGTGTGTCAAAGTCAACAATTAAGAGAAGACTTCACCAGAGTGAATACAGAGGGTTCACCACAAGATGTAAACCATTGGTGAGCCTCAAAAACAGGAAGGCCAGATAAGGGTTTGCCAAACAACATCTAAAAAAGCCTTCACAGTTCTGGAACAACATCCTATGGACAGATGAGACCAAGATCAACTTGTACCAGAGTGATGGGAAGAGAAGAGTATGGAGAAGGAAAGGAACTGCTCATAATCCAAAGCATACCACCTAATCAGTGAAGCATGGTGGTGGTAGTATCATGGCGTGGGCATGTATGGCTGCCAATGGAACTGGTTCTCTTGTATTTATTGATTATGTGGCTGCTGTCAAAACCAGCAGGATGAATTCTGAATTGTTTCGGGGCAATATTATCTGCTCATATTCAGCCAAATGCTTCAGAACTCATTGGAGGTGCTTCACAGTGCAGATGGACAATGACCCAACGCATACTGCGAAAGCAACCAAAGAGTTTTTTAAGGGAAAGAAGTGGAATGTTATGCAATGGCCAAGTCAATCACCTGACCTGAATCTGATTGAGCATGCATTTCACTTGCTGAAGACAAAACTGAAGGGAAAATGCCCCAAGAACAAGCAGGAACTCAGTAGAGGCCTGGCAGAACATCACCAGGGATGAAACCCAGCGTCTGGTGATGTCTATGCGTTCCAGACTTCAGGCTGTAATTGACTGCAAAGGATTTGCAACCAAGTAATAAAAAGTGAAAGTTTGATTTATGATTGTTAATCTGTCCCATTACTTTTGGTCCCTTAAAAAGTGGGATGCACATATACAAACTGTTGTAATTCCTACACTGTTCACCTGATTTGGATGTAAATACCCTCAAATAAAGCTGAAAATCTGCAGTTAAAGCACATCTTGTTTGTTTCATTTCAAATCCATTGTGGTGGTGTATAGAGCCAAAAAGATTAGAATTGTGTCGATGTCCCAATATTTATGGACCTGACTGTATATTTAGCCTTTTCTGGATTATCTACTTTGTTGTCCCCCTCTGTTCCCAACTACTTCTTCAGATTTTACTGGTTGTAAATAGGGATATGTATAATGTCCAGATAAAAATAGCTTCTGGAATGGCCCTAAACCTATCCTTCGGGTAAAGTTAATTTCATACCAACTGTCAGGGAATGTCTGAATGATTAATTTAGTCAGCTAAATTCATCATTTAATAAATCAATGAACCACAGTGCCTCCAATACAAAAATAATGTAAAAAAAGTATTTTAAATGTAGTTAATTAGCCACTTCCCGCCCACCATATAGCAGAATGACGGCCCCAAAGTAGTTCATTTATCCTCACTGGGTGTCATATGACATCCAGCAGGATAAGCCGCTCGTGTGCTCTCGTGTGGGCACGCAGAGTGGCGATCAGTGGTGCGGTAGTCCGCCCATCATTTCCTTGTATTGCCCATCAGTGCCACCCATCAGTGCCACCCATCAGTGCCGCCTATCAGTGCCCATCAGTGCAACCTATAAGTGCCTATTAGTGCCACTAACAGTGCCCATTAGAGTTGCTTATGAGTGCCCGTCAGTGCCACCTATCAGTGCCCATCAATGTTGCATATCTGTGCCACCTATCAGTGCCACCTATAAGTGACTATATAGACCTATAGACTGCAGATTGTCAAAAATAAATGAATATTTATTTGCAATAAGTCACTTACAAACACCACTAACAGATTAATTATTAGGTTGACATTAGTGATGAGCCGAACACCCCCCTGTTCTGTTCGCACAGAACATCTCCATTAAAGTCTATGGGACACGAACATTAAAAATCAAAAGTCCTAATTTTAAAGTGTTAAAGGCCCAAAAAAGTGTATGGGGACCTGGGTACTGCCCTGGGGGACATGAATCAATGAAATTTTTTTTTTAGAAAAACTTTCTTTTTCCCAGGAGCAGTGATTTTAATAATGCTTAAAGTGAAAACAATAAAAATGAAAAATTCCTTTAAAATCCGTGCCTGGGGGGGCCCCCTTAATGTGCCTGTAAAGTAGCCCATTTGTGCAATGTTTGTAGCCTGCTGCAGCAATACTAACATTTCTAAAGATTTAGTGCTGTGCATTTTTGCTCTACTTTTACTGCATTTTGGTGCAGTTTGCATCCTATTCAAATGAATAGGGCTGCAAAATCATACCACACCATAATGTGCAGGAATCACATGACATGTGATTGCTGACAGGTAGACATCTTTGGAAACTGAGACTTTGTAGATCTCTGCTGCTGAAAATCTATGCTTTGGCGCACAGGCAGTGTGGTGTTTACTCCCAACCCAGTTCCAAAATCTGTAAGATGCCAATGGAGTCCGGGTCATTTCAGCACACGAATGCAGGAATTACATGATCAGTGGCCACCTAGTGGGCAAACAGAGAAGACGCCAGTCCGGAAGATGTGGAGGTGACTGGGATCTCAATGCTATTAGTGTTAAAGGAGGGCGAATTTAAAGGTGAGCTGGCCAAAGCAAGGTGGTGCAAGTATGTTGAAAGAATAATAGGTAGCCAACAAAATAATATAGGAGTTTACAGTGTTATTAGAAAGTGAAGTGTGTTATTAGCAATGGCCCCTAAAATTTACTGTCATAAGAAATTGATGTTAAAGCCAGACTGCGCGTAAAAAAGTTTTACCTACCAAAGGAACTAGTTTTATATGACCAATCTTGCTATCCAGACAGAGTATGATTGGCTCCTAGTGCTTTCCTTCCAGATATGATGACAGCCCTGGCTGTCATGATATCTGGAAGGAAATATATATATATATATATATATATATATATATATATACAAATTGCAAATTGCATTTAGAAAAAAAGTTTAATAAATTCATATGTTCATGAATTGTTTCAAATCTGCCCAGAGTTCAGCTTTAAAGCGTTCACCCAGTTTCATTATCAGGTGTTACTACAAAGCTTAGATTTCTTTGAAGCCAAATTGGATAGTTCTGTTGGAAGCAGAGTAGACAAGTGCATGCAATCACTCACCATCTGCTAAACAAACGCAGGCAAAATGGTACAATTTAAGGAAAACCAAAGGCGGACTTTATAAAAGGTTTACTGGCGACACAAGATCCAGCTAAGATGTAGTGAGGTTCGTTTGAAGGTATTCCAGATTTGTCAATAGACCTTAAGGGAATCCAAGAGGTCTGTCAAGAGACCCCTCAGAAGCTAAGCACAGATGCCAGCACTTGACCCCTGCTAATCAGGAATACACTTCAAATCAAATTAGGCCTTTTTTGTTTCATACATCAGAAGAGATCCAGGACTTTGACTGCAAAGCATATTTCAAAGGCTGGAAACATTTTGCATATATTGCCTTTGATGGTGTCAATATGCCAACTTCACAACATGCACAGTTTTTATTTGTGTCCTACAACTCACTTGAACATAAGATTCATAATGATGAAAATTAAGTTCTGGTAGGCCCAAAAAACTTTTATCACTGTATTGATGTTGGCTTTCCCATTTCTTATGTGGCTAATACAAAATCTCAAGTAGTTTTTAAATAAAACCTAAGAAAAATTATATTTAACAGATAACCGGTTATTCCTTAGATTTTTTCAGGCTTTTTCCCCCTTTATTTTTACCTGGTAACCCTGCATTTAACTCACTTCCAGTTCATGAGCGGCTACACTTACTGCACTGCATCAATGGAGGAAGTTCATAGACTTCAAGCATGTCTGTCTCTTTTCACCTCTATTTCATGGGGGATAGGGGGTTAGTAGTTTGCAGAAGGCTGGTAAGATTGTTAATGCTTTCAGTTTAACTCGCTGGTGAAAAGGGCATTTTTCTTGAATCGCTTGACAATACACACATGTTTTAATGAGTCTACACAACCTGTTGTGCAAAAAACTGATGTTTATATGACAAACATTTTTACATTACATTACTTACCAGTAAGGAAGTATGTCCCACCATGTGCAGGCTGCTGGATTCTGTAGTAATTTTCAATGCACGGCTGCACTGTACTCTTTCTGCTGCTGATCTTCTGGCACTGAGGGGGTTAACAACTTCAAGTCTCTGTGCTCACCTGCAAGAATGATCCGATGGGGAAACGCCCCATTCTGCCCTCTCCTCCAATGAAAAAAGATCTTTTGCTGATTACACTGCCTGTAAAGCGATCAGATCATCTTAAGTGTAGCTGAGCCCATTGAATTGAAGCTGTTAACCCTCACAGCACCAGAAGTTCAGCAGCAGGAAGAGGACAGGGCAGCCCTGCCATGAAGATTCCTACAGAATCCAGCAGCCTGAACACCTGGGACATACATATTTTTTGCAGGTGGGTAATGTATCTAAAGTTGTAGAGAAAAAAAAAAATGTTTTTAAGCTAAACTTCAGCTTTAACGTGTGTTGCAGTAGCATGCTGTAAAATGCAACGCATACTGTAGGTGCAAAGCGAGGGTCTCACCTATGCGTTTTTTAATGCTTTTTGCAGAAATGCATTACAGTTCATTTAACATGGTTTTCTATGGGACACCTTCACATCAATGCTTTTTTCAGCCACTGCGTTTTTTGGAAAGGGTCAGGGACTTTTCTTAACCTTCTTAGCGGTATTCCCGAGCGTGGCTCTGGGTTAAAACCAAAACCGGTAACCCCGAGCCACACTAGGGGTACCGCCAGAAGCATCGCTGGATCCTGTAAGCAGGGTTACTTACCTTGTCACCGGGATCCAGTGATGTGTCCCGGTGGTGTCTGGCGGCGGTTCTTCATCCTGATCCTTTCCGTGCCCCGGCTTCCATCTCCTGCGACGTGACGTTCGCAGGGGGGTGGAACCGGCGGCAAATTCAAATGTAAAACACACCAAACACACTGATACAGTTCAAAATAAAAAAAAAATCACATTAGTTTGCCCCCCAGTGCCCTTTCCTGCAGTTTTACTGTACTTTTTATGTAAATATATATATATATATATGTGTGTGTGTGTGTGTGTATATATATATATATATATAAATACATATATATATATATATATATATATATATATATATATAGATATATATATCTATATATATATATATATATAGATATATAGATATATATATATAATGTATATAGTTGGTTTGGGCTGCTCATTCAAAAGAATTACATGCAAAATAATGGTACCGCTTTCAGCACCTAAAATCCGAAAGAATCATACCGCCAGGGAGGTTAAAGCAAAATGCTGCTTTTTTTGCTTTTTTGGTTCAATAGACTTTAATGGAGAAACTGCAAAAAAAGCATGTAGTGTGTTTTTGCCGTGTTTTTACTGCAATTTGCGTGCTGTGGTTTTAAATCTGCCCAACAACAAATTGGCCAAAAAAAAGCTTAAAGAATGCAAATCGCAAATCGTGCCAAAATTGCGTTAAAACCGTGTGTGCAAAAATGCACAGCAAAAAGCCCTGCAGAAGCTATATACATAGTTACATAGTTACATAGTTAGTGAGGTTGAAAAAAGACATCAGTCCATCCAGTTCAACCTATGATGTGTGTGTGTGTTTGCTTTTAACCGTACATTGTATACCCCTGTATGTTGTGGTCTCTAAGGTGCCCATCTAATAGTTTTTTGAAACTATCAATGCTCCCTGCTGATACGACTGCTTGTGGAAGAGAATTCCACATCCTTACCGCTCTTACAGTGAAGAACCCCTTATGCATTTTAAGGTTAAACCGCCTTTCCTCTAGTTTTAGTGAGTGGCCACGTGTCTTATTGTATCTCCTTTCTCTGAATAGTTTGTTCCATATGCTAGGGTCGCCAGTACAGTATTTGTACATTGATATCATATCCCC
The DNA here is from genome assembly GCF_965119305.1 of Pelophylax lessonae. NCBI lineage: Eukaryota > Metazoa > Chordata > Amphibia > Anura > Ranidae > Pelophylax > Pelophylax lessonae. Next base: position 119,882,934 of record NC_138770.1, on the reverse strand, counting down.
CCCTCAATCGTCTTTTCTCCAGAGAGAATAGGTTCAGTGCTTTTAGTCTTTCCTCATAGCTGATGTCCTCCATTCCCCTAATTATTTTTGTTACGCTTCTCTGGACTCTTTCCAATTCCAGCACATCCTTCCTGAGGACCGGTGCCCAAAAGCAAACTGCGTAGATGTGAACTGAGCCTTACTGGCATTTCCATCCTCTTCCTTCTACCTCCTCCAGCATGTGTGTTAAAAAGAAAACAGTCAGGAAAATGATATTGCTTTTAACCTATGCATATAAAATATGTATATCTACTGTTTTTACTTTGAACTTCCTAGGATTGTTGATTTTTTAAAGTTTCTTGATGGCAGGTTGCTGTACTACACAGTGATGGCAATTAGCCATTTGCAGAGAACTCTGTGATCTTGTAAAGAGTTTGGTTATATTTTAACAATTGCTTGTTAAGGCTTTTTTAATGCAGTGTCAATACCTTTATTTTGGCTCCTTGAAGACCCTATGGAGTTCATTTACTAAAACTGGTGCAGCTCTGCATAGAAACCAATCAAATTCCATTTTTTTTTGTCAAAGCTTCACTTAACAAGCTGAAGTTAGAAGCTGATTGGCAATCATGCACGGCTGTACCATATTATGCACTTTCCTGTTTTGGTATATCAACCCCTATGGATTGTGCCAATGCATATTTTATTAAACATAACCACCATGCGGGCACAGTGTGCTAAATAGCACGTACATTGTGGTGCACGCTGTGGGTTTTGTGGAGTACTATCCAGAATTTAGAAAGCTGTGCATTAACATACATGGTAAAAGGTGGCCTGAATGTCTTCAAACTTTAGAAAATCAGCTGTATTGCATTCTGATATATAAATCAGGGTTATTTTTGATAAGTAGTTATTATTACTGTTTGTCCTTTTATTAGTCACTGTTTTTTGGGGTTTAGTGCTAAACCCTTAGATTTTAGACAAGTGAACCTATCATGTAACTTAAAGAATCACGTACAAAACCTTGCTCTGCCTTGTATTTTTTTTCCCTGGTAGCTGGGGACTTCTTTATCAATTTCACCAAACATTACCGCTGGAAGGAAAATTTGCTCATTCATGAATAATGGAGTAATGTAGTTAACAGTGATATGGTTTGCCTTAAATTAGAGTTAATGGTAACATTTGTGGCTCTTTAGGCCTCGAGGCCTTCTCTGTTCTTTTCCCTATGAAATGAGCTGTGTAGTTTATTTTATTAAAGGAGCGCATAGATTTATTTAGAGTTATTGAACTGTTATGCAGCTCTTCTAAAATATTTGGGTTATTATGTTTTCATAGCCTGTGGGTGTAAGTGGACTAAGATATGAAATGTTCCTAAAGCAGGTTATCACAAAATGTAACTACAAAGAAGTTATTTTTGTTCCATATAAATATATATTCACCTCCTTCCCGCAGACCATGGAAAATAAGGGTGCTTTTCACTCTAAGTGGATCCACTCCTTTTATTTGGCATTCTGTGCATAGGCTAGCCAAAAACATTTAGATAAGTATTAGCTGAATCAGAAACAAATCAATAGATTCCCCTATCTTCAATAAACAGCAAGTATGGAGGAACCTGCACCGCTATCTAATGTATTCATTTAGTTACTGCACCCGCGGCGGCTGTCTGATTATCTTTGCTGGGACAGTCCTGCATCAATGTGTTCTGTCCTGATGGTGCTGTGCCCCAGGTTGTGTGTTGAGATAACAGCATCATCCTTATTTGATAACCCTGGTTTCTGGCATTCGAACGTTGGCTGACCATATTGGCCAAATATGGTCATGATCATATTTGGTCATTGACGTCAACCAGCATCCCCATTTTTAACATTCAGCTGTGGGCCAGGAATGTCTCTGTTGGTGTCCTAACTACCCATTGAGGGAGGTCAGATGGCTAACAGCTGGACATTTCCTTTTGTTGGGTGGACAGGCTGCTGCGGACTCCAACCTCTTTCCTAGATCATGCTTGTTATTCATCCATGGCCTTTCTCCGGGCATTCTTGCAGAGTTTTATTGGAAAATGTAGAAAGTCAATACATGCTTCTCTGCTTTTTCTCACTAGTTTTATCTAGAGTTAAGTGCTTTCTTCCATTAGCATATTTAATCCTATAGTTCTATATTTTCTTATTTAAAATGCAATAATTGTTCTGTTGTAAAAAGTATATGGTTTTATCACTTGCAATTCAATGCAGAGGTCAACTATATATTCATATTCTCTCTTCTGGTTGAATGAACCTTGCCTCTTATTTTAGGTCATTTACCCTATTGGTTGCATGTTTTTAGGCTGGCCACAGATGGATCGAATCTCAGCCTGTTTAACAGGGCTCAGCCGAGATTCGATCCTTCTATGGGTGGGCTGGTTGTACCTAAATGGATCCATTGATCGACTTGAGTACAACCAGCATGTCAGATTTTTTACATATAATTACTGTAGTTGGCTATAGCTGCTAGCAGTAGTCATTGTGTTCTGCCGGCCGGGAAGGCTCCTGCTGGCAGAACACAATCGCGCTGAGGGAGGGTATGCGCTATGAACACTGACTGTGTTGATGGGGGAATTGAGCTATATTCTCTCCCCATGGTGGAAGGAAAGAAAATTGAATCTTCTATAGCTTGCCTTAACCTTCTTAGCGGTATTCCCGAGTGTGGCTCGGGGTTAAATTTCAGTGCCAAAAGCGGTAACCCCGAGCCACACTCGGGGTACCGCTAGGAAGATCGCTGGATCCTGAAAGCGGGGTTACTTACTTTGTCACCGGGATCCAGTGATGTATCCCAGCGGTGTCTGGCGGTGCATCTTCCTCCCGATCCTCTGTGTGCCCCGGCTTCCGTCTCCTGCGACGTGACGTTCGCAGAGGGGTGGAACCGGCGGCAAATTCAAATGTAAAACACACCAAGCACACTGATACAATGCAAAATAAAAAAAATCACATTAGTTTGCCCCCCAGTGCCCTTTCCTGCAGTTTTACTGTACTTTTTATGTATATATATATATATATATGTGTGTGTGTGTGTGTGTATATGTATATATATATATATATATGTATGTATGTATATATACAGTATATATATATATATATATATATATATATATATATATATACATACTTTAACTTATTTATAGTTTTTTTATTATATTATAATTTATGATTTTGTGTTTCAAACTTTATCATACCCAAGATGATATAAAGAAGAACGCACAGTAAAAAAAAGAAAAAAATCATATGTAAATAGTTGGTTTGGGCTGCTCATTCTTAAGAATTACATGCAAAATAATGGTACCGCTTTCAGCACCTAAAATCCAAAAGAATTTTACCGCCAGGGAGGTTAAGCTATTGATTTAAGCTATTTGGTCTATCCCATGTTGTTAGGCCTTTGTTTTATGCTATTTCCTCTATTGATTGCATGTTCTTAGGCTATTGTTTTAGGCTATTTTCTCTATCTAATATTGTTAGACTGTTGTTTTAGGCTATTTACTCTATTGGTTGCATGTTCGTAGGCTATTGTTTTAGGGTATTTACTGTTTTGGTTGCATGTTCTTAGGCTATTGTGTTAGGCTATTTTCTCTATCCAATGCTGTCTGGCTATTTACCCTATTGCCGGGGTCCTCAATAGGCGGACTCCAGGCCGCGTCTGGACCCAGATGCGCTTAAATCTGGACCGCAGCAGCTGTCTGGGGACACGGAGTGAACCCGCCCCAGTCCGGTGGTTCACTATTTAGTGGGGCGGCAGCTGCCAATCCCTCCCCCAATGCACTAGTAGCCCACCTCTGAACCCACAGCAAGGAGGACCCAGATCCCCTCCCCTCCGCATGCACCCACCCGCCCCTCCCGCTGTTGAAGTCACAGCAGAACAGGTGGGGGGACAGAAGGTCTCCAGGGGGAGTGGCAGCTGTCCAACCCCTCTCCTCCCCAATGCACTCGCCCGCCGCTGAACCCAAAGCAAGGAGGAGGGCAGACGGCACAGAGCCTAGTGGCAGCAGCAGGCGAGCACACCCAGAAGAGGAGTCCACTCCTCCACTCTCCCCGCCCTCCACAACACTGAGTTAAGGTAGGGAAGAGATTATTAGGGGGGGGGCTGTGATGTGATATCTGTGGCTGTGATGTGAGAGGGGGGGAGCTTAGAAATGGGGGGGGTAATGTGAGGGGTGAGCTGTGATATGAGGGGCTGTGAGGGGGGGCTATAATACTGAAGGGCTGTGATGTGAGAGAGAGAAGCTGTGATATGGGGTGATGTAAGAAGGGGGAGCTGGGATGAGAATGGGGGGGTGCTGTGATATTGGGGGCTGTAATGTAAAAGGGAGAAGTTGTGATATGGAGGGCTGTGATGCGAGAGGGGTGCTATGATATGGAGGACTGTGATGCGAGGGGGGGGTGGTGATGTGGGGAGCTGTGATGTGGGGGGGGGCTGTGATGCGAGAGGAGGAGCTGTGATGTGGGGGGCTGTGATGTGATATGGGGAGCTGTTATGTGAGAGGGTAAAGCTGTGATATAGGGGGCTGTGATGTGATATGGTGGATGTGATGTGAGGGGGGAGCTTTGATATGGGGGGGCTATGATGTGAAAGGGGGCTGTGATATTGGGGAGCTGTGATATGGGGGGCTGTGATGCGAGAGGGGGCTGTGATATGGGGGAGCTGTGATATTAGGGGCTATGACATGGGGGGCTGTGATATGAAGGGTTTGTGATGTGAGATGAAGGGCTGTGTTGTCAGGCGGGGGTGAGCTGTAATGTGGGGGGTTGTGATTGCAAGGGGGATGTGATGTAAGTGGGTCACTAATGTTGGGGGCTCTAATGTGAAAGGGGGTTGTGATGTAAGTGGGGGGCTGTGATAGGAAAAGGGGGACTGAGGAGTGAGGACATTAATTTAAAGGGGGCTGTGACGTGAAAGACCTGAGTCATAGCAGAAAAATTAGATTTGGACCTCTGCAGAAAGAAAATGTTACCAACCGGACCTCCGTGAATTTTAATTGAGTACCCCTGCCCTATTGGTTGCATGTTCTTGGGCTATTGTTTTAAACTGTTTCCTCTTCTGGTTGAATGTACTTAGTCTATTTTTTCCTAGGATCAAATGTTAGGGAATGTTACATTTGCCCTCCGAAAGAGAACATAAGCCTCAGAAAGAAAGATTTTGCACATATTAAAAACATTACAGTTATTACCATATTCTTAAATTTTGCACAAATTATTATACATTAATACAGCAAATTGTTTATAACTAGGCACAGAAAGAGCAAGAATTCTGTAGGTACCAAAAATTGTATATGAAGAATCCTATCCCCCTGTATTCTCTGCATGTAGTGTGACACAAAAAACAAGCACTGCAGAATAGTTTTTCAGTCAGTCTTTGACATATTGAGTTTCTTGAGGCTTGTCACAAAGGCAGGCCAAAGGAAATTGTCTTTATCCTCACTTCATGTATTTCTTCTACTTTACTTTTTCTGTTTCACCAAGGTTTGGCTTTTGTCTTGTTCAATATCTTTCTTGTCAACTCTTGTTTAGTAAGCGTTTTCCTGTGTTTCTCCAGGTCTTTGATGTCACGGTACAATTTTACTGGGCTAGGCCCGAACAGCAGAAGCAATTTGGAAGGTGTGTGATGTTCTGTGCAAGCTCAGGGCCACGCGCGGCATGCTTCTACAGTTACACTCGCCAAGCGAAAATGACAGGGAGCAACATGTCCCGCTGATATGAAATTACATTTACTTCCTGCCTAAATTCAATCAAATTTATTTTCCAACTTCAATAAAAGCAATACCAATGGCTACTTCTCTGGAGGAGAGATTTTTTTTTTTTTGCGCAGTATGGTCGGTCTTTCAATTTAAAGTAAAACTCACATCAGATATATTATTTAAAGTGGAAGTAAAGCCTAATACTTAAATTCTCCCCTGCAATCATTAATATGAGCGGAGTTCGGCCTTATGTCTCAAAATGAAAAAAAAATCCCAGTTTTTCTCCCTTTATTTTGCAGTATTCAGTGCTGTCACATGACTTCAATTCCTCCCTTCTGCTGAGTCCAAGAGCAGCAAGTGGGTGTGGTTACTGAAAGCTAGTGACATCACTTCCAGAGAGGGGACACTGTACCTGTGTAGCCAGCGGGCGTATACAGAATGGGAGGAGCTGATCATAGGTTCCCGCCCAGTGTTCTCTCATCAGTAAGGATGTATTGTACATCCTAATTCATGAGAAAATGAAGAAATTAAAAAAGAGCCATCCACACAAGACACGGGGGGAAGGGTAGGTGCACATATACAGTATAGCTGTGCTGGGGGAGGGGCACATATACAGTATAGCTGTGCTGGGGAGGGGCACATACATATACAGTATAGCTGTGCTGGGGGAAGAGGAAGGGGCACATATACAGCATAGCTGTGCTGGGGAGGGGGAAGGGGCACATATACAGCATAGCTGTGCTGGGGGAAGAGGAAGGGGCACATATACAGTATAGCTGTGCTGGGGGAGGCGGAAGGGGCACATATACAGTATAGCTGTGCTGGGGGAGGGGGAAGGGGCACATATACAGTATAGCTGTGCTGGGGGAGGCGGAAGGGGCACATATACAGTATAGCTGTGCTGGGGGAGGGGGAAGGGGCACATATACAGTATAGCTGTGCTGGGGGAGGCGGAAGGGGCACATATACAGTATAGCTGTGCTGGGGGAGGGGGAAGGGGCACATATACAGCATAGCTGTGCTGGGGAGGGGGAAGGGGCACATATACAGCATAGCTGTGCTGGGGAAAGAGGAAGGGGCACATATACAGTATAGCTGTGCTGGGGGAGGGGAAAGGGGCACATATACAGCATAGCTGTGCTGGGGAGGGGGAAGGGGCACATATACCGTATAGCTGTGCTGGGGGAAGAGGAAGGGGCACATATACAGTATAGCTGTGCTGGGGGAGGCGGGAGGGGCACATATACAGTATAGCTATGCTGGGGGAGGTGGGAAGGGCACATATACAGTATAGCTGTGCTGGGGGAGGCGGGAGGGGCACATATACAGTAAAGCTGTGCTGGGGGAGGCGGGAGGGCACATATACAGTATCGCTGTGCTGGGGGAGGGGCACATATACAGTATAGCTGTGCTGGGGGAGGGGGAAGGGGCACATATACAGTATAGCTGTGCTGGGGGAGGCGGGAGGGGCACATATACAGTATAGCTGTGCTGGGGGAGGGGCACATATACAGTATAGCTGTGCTGGGGGAGGTGGGAGGGGCACATATACAGTATCGCTGTGCGGGGGGAGGGGCACATATACAGTATAGCTGTGCTGGGGGAGGCGGGAGGGGCACATATACAGTATAGCTGTGCTGGGGGAGGGGCACATACACAGTATAGCTGTGCTGGGGGAGGCGGGAGGGGCACATATACAGTATCGCTGTGCTGGGGGAGGGGCACATATACAGTATAGCTGTGCTGGGGGAGGGGGAAGGGGCACATATACAGTATAGCTGTGCTGGGGGAGGGGGGAGGGGCACATATATAGTATAGCTGTGCTGGGGGAGGGGGGAGGGGCACATATATAGTATAGCTGTGCTGGGGGAGGGGGCACATATACAGTATAGCTGTGCTGGGGGAGGGGGAAGTGGCACATATACAGTATAGCTGTGCTGGGGGAGGCGGGAGGGGCACATATACAGTATAGCTGTGCTGGGGGAGGGGCACATATACAGTATAGCTGTGCTGGGGGAGGCGGGAGGGGCACATATACAGTATCGCTGTGCTGGGGGAGGGGCAGATATACAGTATAGCTGTGCTGGGGGAGGCAGGAGGGGCACATATACAGTATAGCTGTGCTGCGGGAGGGGGAAGGGGCACATATACAGTATAGCTGTGCTGGGGGAGGGGGGAGGGGCACATATACAGTATAGCTGTGCTGGTGGAGGGGGGAGGGGCACATACATAGTATAGCTGTGCTGGGGGAGGGGGCACATATACAGTATAGCTATGCTAGGGGAGGGGGAAGGGGCACATATACAGTATAGCTGTGCTGGGGGAGGCGGGAGGGGCACAGATACAGTATAGATGTGCTGGGGGAGGAGGAAGGGGCACATATACAGTATAGCTGTGCTGGGGGAGGGGCACATATATAGTATAGCTGTGATGGGGGAGGGGCACATATACAGCATAGCTGTGCTGGGGGAGGGGCACATATAGAGTATAGCTGTGCTGGGGGAGGAGGAAGGGGCACATATAGAGTATAGCTGTGCTGGGAGAGGGGCACATATACAGTATAGCTGTGCTGGGGGAGGGGCACATGTACAGCATAGATGTGCTGGGGGAGGGGCACATATACAGTATAGCTGTGCTGGGGGAGGGGCACATATACAGTATAGCTGTGCTGGGGGAGGGGCACATATACAGCATAGCTGTGCTTGGGGAGGGGCACATATACAGCATAGCTGTGATGGGGGAGGGGCACATATAGAGTATAGCTGTGCTGGGGGAGGAGGAAGGGGCACATATACAGCATAGATGGGCTGGGGGAGGGGCACATATACAGTATAGCTGTGCTGGGGGAGGGGCACATATACAGCATAGATGTGCTGGGGGAGGGGCACATATTTACAGTATAGCTGTGCTGGGGAGGAGGAAGGGGCACATATAGAGTATAGCTGTGCTGGGAGAGGAGGAATGGGCACTTATACAGTATAGCTGTGCTGGGGGAGTAGGAAGGGGCTCATATACGGTATAGCTGTGCTGGGGGAGGAGGAAGGGGCACATATATACAGTATAGCTGTGCTGGGGGAGGGGCACATATATAGTATAGCTGTGCTGGGGGAGGGGCACATATACAGCATAGCTGTGCTGGGGGAGGGGCACATATAGAGTATAGCTGTGCTGGGGGAGGAGGAAGGGGCACATATAGAGTATAGCTGTGCTGGGAGAGGGGCACATATACAGTATAGCTGTGCTGGGGGAGGGGCACATATACAGTATAGCTGTGCTGGGGGAGGGGCACATATACAGTATAGCTGTGCTGGGGGAGGGGCACATATACAGTATAGCTGTGCTGGGGGAGGGGCACATATACAGCATAGCTGTGCTTGGGGAGGGGCACATATACAGCATAGCTGTGCTGGGGGAGGGGCACATATAGAGTATAGCTGTGCTGGGGGAGGAGGAAGGGGCACATATACAGCATAGATGTGCTGGGGGAGGGGCACATATACAGTATAGCTGTGCTGGGGGAGGGGCACATATACAGCATAGATGTGCTGGGGGAGGGGCACATATATACAGTATAGCTGTGCTGGGGAGGAGGAAGGGGCACATATAGAGTATAGCTGTGCTGGGAGAGGAGGAATGGGCACTTATACAGTATAGCTGTGCTGGGGGAGTAGGAAGGGGCTCATATAGAGTATAGCTGTGCTGGGGGAGGGGCACATTTACAGTATAGCTGTGCTGGGGGAGGGGCTCATATAGAGTATAGCTGTGCTGGGGGAGGGGCACATATACAGTATAGCTGTGCTGGGGGAGGGGCACATATACAGTATAGCTGTGCTGGGGAGGAGGGAGGGGCACATATACAGTATAGCTGTGCTGGGGAGGCGGGAGGGGCACATATACAGTATAGCTGTGCTGGGGGAGGGGCACATATACAGTATAGTTGTGCTGGGAGAGGGGCACATATACAGTATAGCTGTGCTGGGAAGGGGGAAGGGGCACATATAAAGTATAGCTGTACTGGGGGAGGGGCAAGGGGCACATATACAGTAGAGCTGTGCAGGGGGAGGGGCACATAGTTAGCTGTGCTGGGGGGGGGGGGGGGAAGGGGCACATATACAGTATAGCTGTGCTGGGGGAGGGGGAAGAGGCACATATACAGTATAGCTGTGCTGGGGGAGGGGGGAGGGGCACATATACAGTTTAGCTGTGCTGGGCTTTGAATGAAGACTACTATAGGAGAAGGAAGCTGGACAAAGTGGGGGGAGAGGGGGAACTGCCAGTGTAGCTGGAAGTTCTCTGGGGTCTCAGCTCACAGTCTACAATGATCATAGTACAAGCAACCACACTAAGTCTACGTTTCAACTACTGCGACTTGTCATGCGATTTTGGATACACAAAGTCGCATGACGAGTCACAGCCCATTGATTTCAATAGCACCTGTACCAATCTATGGGACTTTGAAAATCAGCGATCTTGACAAGGTACCTGCACAACTTTGATGCAACTTTTGATGCAACTTTGATCCAGAGAGTGTAAACTTGGATCAAAGTAGCATCAAAGTCGCACTCTAAATCACGCGACTTTGAAGTTGCAGCAGTGGAAATGTAGACTAAGACTTCGTTTCCACTAGTGTGACTTGTCATGTGACTTTTGACACACAAAGTCGCATGACAAGTCACAGCCCATTGATTTCAATGGCACCCATTCCCATCTATCGGACTTTGAAAATGTACCTGCACTACTTGATGCAAATTTTTTCAAGAGAGTGTTAAGTTGGATCAATGCTGCACTCAAAGTCGCTCTCCAAAGTCGCACTCTAGCCTTAGGCTACGTTTCTACTAGTGTGACTCCAAAGTTGTGCGATTTAGAGTGCGACTTTGATGCTAATTTAATTGCAGCGTTGATCCAACTTTACACTCTCAGGATTAGTCGCATCAAAGTAGTGCAGGCACCTTTTCAAGGTCGTGGATTTTCAAAGTTGCATAAATGGGAATGGGTGCCATTAAATCAATGGGCTGTGGCTTGTCATGTGACTTTGTGTCCAAAGTCAAATGACAAGTCGCAGCAGTGAAAAAAGAGCCTTTAAACTCCATACTCACATGTAATGAGCAATAGGAATTGATCTGTATCCTGCTAAACTTTCACAAATGTTCCATTGTACCTTTATTTCTTTCATATATTCTGCCGGTCATGTGACATTTCTTCCCCAGCTCCCTCCGCTGTTCAAAGCAGCTGGGCATGTCTTTAGCCCACTGCTGCTGGGCATGTGCCACACCACGCACACAGTGCCCATCAGTGCTAATCACAGTGCCATGCAGAAACAACCTTGTGGTTCTACACTGTAGAAAATCTGCAGCATGTTGCATCGTAATCTATCTTACAGTTTCTAACAAACAGTGTGTGTGTGTGTGTTATGTGCTGCTGGAACCATGAAGAGTTAGCATAACACACTTCCAAAGCCTGCCCTCTCCCTCTCCCTCTCCCTCTCTCTCTCTCTCTCCCTCTCCCTCTCTCTCTCTCCCTCTCCCTCTCCCTCTCTCTCTCCCTCTCCCTCTCTCCCTCTCCCTCTCCCTCTCTCTCTCTCTCTCCCTCTCCCTCTCTCCTTCTCTCTCTCCCTCTCTCTCTCTCTCTCTCTCTCTCTCTCTCTCTCTCTCTCTCAGGAGAAGCTGCTAGCCTAAACGGGGCAATGAAGACAGGAGGAGATTCTGGCGAAGGACAGCAGGGATGGGGGTGGGGCTGAGCAGGTCTAGGTATGCCTGTCTAAGAAAGACCGACAACCTTTTCAGGAAGTGAAAGACAGCTTATCAAATTCAGATAAAGTGAGATAGCATTGTCGGTGAAGAACAGGAAGAAGCTGATTGTCTAGATTAGATAAAACTTTCTAAGCTAGACAAGCAGCTAGCCAGAAAATAAATAATATCAAATAAAAAAAATATTTAACATACTGTTATTAGGAAAAATTTAATTTTTGACTGGAGTTATCCTTTATTGTTACGTGAATAATATAAAAGTGCAATGCTTCTAGGTATTTATTCCTTTTCACAGATTCACTTTTTGAATTGAATTACTGAAATAAATTAACTTTTTGATGATATTCTAATTATATGAGATGCACATGTACATACATATTATGACTTGTTAGGAATTTATTCATGCATACTCCAAAAATTACTAGAAAGTCCACTTTACCTATGAAATACAGGGGATGGTCATTCAGAGGGGCTCCACGAACACTTTTTTAGGAGTCTTGGCAATTGAGAGGTTAGATCAGTGTTTCTCAACTCCGGTCTTCAGGGCACACTAACAGGCCAGATTTTAAGTATTACCTTGGGGAGATGCAGACTAGAATACTGCAATCACTGAGCAGCAAATTATATCACCTGTGATGTATTTCAGTTTTCTTGCAAACCTGGCCTGTTAGTGGGTCCTGAGGACCAGGGTTGAGAAACACTGGGTTAGATGAAGCCTTATAATTCCCACAGGAGTGCCCTCAGTACACAAGATCTTTCCTTTGTACCCTCTGAAGTTTTTTTTTTTTTTTGCACACTGGCGAAAGATATATATCTAACCCTGAAGACACATTCATGCAAACTATTGGGGGTCTTTCTTCCAACTGTGATTTTGTCAGTTTCAGGTTCTTTTTAATGAGGGAAGGGGTAGGGAGGGGATGTATCACAGCTGGAAGTAGGGGCATCAGAAATTCTGGTGGTAACCCTGGTAATTCAAGTCATTAAGTTACTGTACAATTTCTGTTAACCTATACTCTTATCTCTGCTGAGTGGTCATATCAAAACAACATCATAGACACAGCTAAAGGATAACATAATCCTGCCAGAAGCCTAAAGCTCTGACAATGGCATTGATGATCTTTCTCTCTCTGTGTGAGAATGGCAATTACCTATCTGTCATGCTGACCCTCTGACTTTAATACTTCCTAAGTCACTGATCAGAAAAAAGTGTGGAGGTCAGGAAAGTCTCGATCTGCTTGCTTGTTCCAGGCCAGAGACCATATGTCATCCAGAGTTTCAGTGTTGACTCAGAAATAACAGCATTTTCAGAAGGAAACAAAATGGCACTGTAGGACTCTTTATGGGGAAGCTGTTGGGTTTGTTAGGTTTTTGAAATATTTGTAAACTGACATTTATTTAAAAAAAACTATACAGATTTAACATCCTTTCAAAGATAGTGCAGTCACCATATTTGCTGAACAACTTCTGGGAGTCAACATGTGTATGTGTGTATAATAAGGGTGTGTATGCAAGTGTGTGCGTGTGTTTGCCTGTGTGTGTGTGTATATATATATATATATATATATATATATAATATGTGAGAGTCTATGTATGTAAGTGTATGTATGTATGTAATGTATGTATGTGTGTTTTGGGGATGCTAGGGAACCCTCTTACTGCAGCATTTGACCTTCTGTCATATTATCTGTGAAAAGAAAATGAGATTGGTTTTAAATAAAAAAGGGTTTGTGCAGCACTGATAACTGGTGAATCTAGCTAGTGTAGCTGTTGGCATAGGGGAGCACAATGTCATAATAATGGGAAGGAGATATGTAGGGAACAAAAGGCCATCAACACTGGCCCTAATCTATATAGAAATATATACTGAATACTACTAAGCAGATGAAAAGCTAGCAATTGACATGATGTCTCATTCTGAACTTGATGTCATTGTATAAATATATACACACACACACACATCTATCTATCTATCTTATCTATCTATCTATCTATCTATCTATCTATCTATCTATCTATCTATCTATCTATCTATCTATCTATCTATCTATCTATCTATCTATCTATCTATCTATCTATCTATCTATCTATCTATCTATCTATCTATCTATCTATCTATCTATCTATCTATCTATCTTAATAAATATATATATATATATATATATATATATATATATATAGTAAGGGGGTTAGCTCGGCAGCGTGTGTGTGTGTGACTCCCTGGATGAGCTCACTACATGAAATTAATCACAGGAAACAGCATTGCAGGTGAAGAAGCAAAGGTGCGGTTTATTTACACTATATACAAGAAAAAAAATGGCAACAAAAAAACATGAAGATAAACCCTTGCCAACTTGGCAAGTTACTACACACCTAGTTTCCCTGACTATCAACTAGTTGCAGCCTTGTGCTGCCCCTAGCACCTATCTCCCTGTCTAAGAGGATTGGCACACAGGCTGTCTCACCGCACAGGCAGGTATCATGTTCCCCAGTCTACACAGGCACAAAACTGGTTCCAGGATGGAGCAACTCCCTAAGCAGGCTGGGAGTTTTTGTAGAGGCCCTAATGATAAGGTGACCAGATTTTTAAAATTAAATTCGGGGACATATTTTTTTTTTTTACTAGTAATGGCGGCAACCAGCGATGTATAGCGGGACTGCAATATTGTGGCGGACAAATCTGACACTATGGCCTATTTTACATACAAATTGTATGACCCCATGATTTCCAATAAGTACAGTTTATATCTGTGTGACTTCAAGTGGCAGCTACTTCAAAGTAGTCCCTGCACTACTATTGTACGACTTTGATGCGACTTAAGGGTTCAAAGACCTCAAGATTACCCAGGCATTGCTTCAAGTCGCGTCAAAGTCACGCGACTTTCAGTGTGAAAGGGGCTTAAGTGACACTTTTGACACTTTGTGGGAACCAGTGACAGTAATACAGTGATCAGTGCTAAAAAATATACACTGTTACTGTACTAATGACACTGGCTGGGAAGGAGTTAACATCAGGGACAATCAAGGCTTTAAATGTGTGCTTAACAACTGTTTTCTCACTGTGGGGGAGGATCTTTTACTAAGGGAAGGCAAAGATCCTTGTCCCTGCTTTGCTCAATGTCTTTCATACTGAAAGAATGGTAATCTGCCTTGTTTTCATAGGCAGACCACTGTTCTGCCTGTGTACAGAGCAATCGGCTGGTAAAGACGGACATAGAGTCCGCCGGACCTGCTGATCGGCTCTGATACCCAGACGTATATATACATTATCTTGCACAGCGCGACCGCCCTGTGGTAGTAAATCTGCTATGGGGTGGTCGAGGACTGGTTAAGATCATCAGCGTTATGATAACTCACAGGCAGGGGGCGCTCTATCATGCCTCTGGCTGGCTCTGCCACAGTGTGTAACATGACATTATAAGTTAACAAAATCAGCACTGCCAGCCAGAGCCATGATAGAGCACCCCCTGCCTGTGAGTTATGATACCATCCATGATGCCCAAGAGACAGACACAGTGCAATGTAGTCTATTCACAGACACCCCCAATGCACACCTGTGTTGAAGCCTTGATGGCACTGGCAGCCCCACGATGGGATCCACTTCCCCTCTGTTCCTGCTGCTGGGCACTGTCAGCTGAGCTTAGCTGCCTCTCTCTACCTGTTGTAGGGGTCACGGCGTGCTGATGTCACCCTCATCAGCGTTCAGGAAGTACGGGCGAGCGGAGCCATCCGGCCGGTGGCTGCTTCTTTCATCTCTCCCTTGCCGATTGATCTTTTAATACTGTAAGTGTGATTCTTTCTATTACCAATTAATTTGTGGGATTTTATGCTATGGCGCCCCTTCTTTCATTTCATGATTGAACATCTGCCTGCATCATTCTCAATTCCCTGAGCCCCTTTTGGTCGGTATCTGAGGTCCGGTCTTCAGTTTTCTGCATATATCCACCATTGATGCCTGTCTCTATTACCATCTGGTAAGGATATTTAATTGTTGGTGTTGAGGATACGGTTCCAGTTTATCTTGGACCTTTGTTATTTTTCACTATGAGCTTCTACACTATTTCCTTCTGGTAAGCTGCATTCCTATCGGTGGAGGTGTCTGGGTCTATCCAATTAGCCTGTCACTTTTTTCATTTGGTAAGGAGTATCTAACTGGTCTATCTTGTTGGTAGATGCTTCACATACCTCTTATCACAACATTTGGATTTTTATGTGTATTATTTACACAATCCCCCCTTGTTTTTTTCACGAACACCTTTATCACTGATTGTGTTTGGTGTTAGTTATATACATTGTGTGTAATAGTTTTTGTTTGCCAATTGTTATTTTGGTTTTACGCTATGGTGTTTTATAATTTTTCCCACGCATAAAACTTCATTGTGGTGGTCGTTCGAGATTCCGGGATTTTCTGTGTACAGCCTTTGCCGGATTTCCTCTGGAGTCTATGCTATCATTGGCACGCTATTTATTGATTTCCGGTAGCCTTTTATCTACACAGATATCCATTATCACGTTCATCAAATTTGGTCTGTCACGGACTTTATGGACAATTTATCATCATTTTTTGTTTCACATATCACATTTTTGATTCAATGTTTGATCATTTGTAGCGCAACTTGTATTTATTATTATCTCTCTACCTGTTGCCACCTCCTCCCGCCTCACAGCCTCTTAAGAGGAGATAAGCAGGAAGGGGGCTGGCCGGGACTTGAGGCAAGGCAGAAGAACATGTGAGTGGGAGCGGAATGGTCATGCACCTGAAATTGAAGAAATAGTCCCTCCGCCCCGACCAGTACATGATCATCAGAAAGAGGCACAGCTAATGGAAAAAATTCCCCCCAAGCTAGTAGGTGCAGCGGAGCACCTTGTAATTCAGAACTTTCCCGGGCTCCTGTTCAAATCCAATCCAAGGACAAAACCGGGGACAGACTTGGTCTGGGGACAGTGTCCGGAAACCGGGGACATCTGGTCACCCTACCTAATGAGTACCTAATGAGCCAACTTACTTCAGCTGGACTCATTACCTCTACCACTGAAGGACTCTCAGCACTTCCCCCTAGTGGAAAAAATCTGCATAGAGCCTGAATCAAGGACACACATACCTGCCATCCTGGATGCAACTAGGCGATTTTACTCGCTGTCACAATAAATATATATATATATATATATATATATATATATATATATATATATATATTGTGTGGAGATATATATATATATATATATATATATATATATATATATATATATATATATATATATATAACACACTTTTTTATTTTTGTAACAAATATGATGTCAAAGTCAGGACAGCATTTTGGGGCTACATGTATTGAAGACCACCTCCCACTGTTTGTTTCCTTTGACCTATTCTTTTCATGAAGTCAATAAAACAATCTACATTTTACAGTTCCTATCAAAAAACAGCCAACTAAGGAGTATATTTCCCCAGCGTGTGATTAATTTATTTGCGGTCTAGGTGATGTTACATATTCGTTAGCTGTTATTTTGTGTTTTTTTTTATTGGCTGTATGATTGATGTTTTCCAAATGTGCTGACTTCGGAAATCTGTAAAATAAATACTTTTCTGCTACTGAGTGAGCAGGTAAAAAAAAAAAAAAGAAGAAAATCATAGAAGGGATTATATGCCTGGACTTAAATTCTTTGCCAATCGCGGCTTGAACTGCTGCGTCTGAATTTTATGCTGCTGATTCAGGTAGAGGAAAAATGACCTGACACTTTGCTATATGATATATGTTACATAAAGTCAACATTTACTGGTGTACATTATTACTTAAACTGCTCCGAATCAATTACTAGAAATGCATGCCTGCTTAGGTCTTATAGTGTTTTATGATTAGAGGATAGATCGGTGAAAATTGAATGCTTGGTGACAATAGTAATAATAAAAAGTGAGGATACACATGAGCTTGTAACAAGGTCTAAATATTGTTTTTTTGAAGCCCAACCCATCGACTCCATCAGCCCCTCTCCACGACAGAGATCCACCATTGTGTATTTTTTTTTCTTCATCACTAAACAGGGTTCTTTTGAATCTTTTGCAGTGCTGGACAGCCCCCTATATTGACAACAGCATTGATGTCAGTGTTGCTCCGTGTGCCGTTACCATCCCACCTTGCACTCAAAGAGAAAATACTGGTGGTAACGGTGCCAAGGAGTAGGTGAATTTTTTTTTTTTTTCATTAAGCTTGGGGGGAGGGGGGATATCAGAGTTGGGCATTAATTACACTGATTACTATTTTATCTTTTTTAAACAAAGGGTTTGTGATAAGCTGCTAGCTGTCTGTGCCGCCACTCTGCCCAAACGGCAGGGAATTCTAGTCAAAAGCTGTAGCAAAATATCAAAGCTTGCCCATGTTCTTTCCATCCCACACATTCCTATTGGCCACTGAGGCTGTCCATCATAGGGATGGGCTGATTGAATATATGGGGAGCAGACAAGCTCTAACACTACCATAAAGCAATGGAGCTTTGCCCCTTTTTTTTTTTTTTTCTTTTGATAGAGTGACAGTCACTTTAAGCAGAGATGCAAACTATGTTAAGTATTATACTGTACCTATAGCGACTAGAGAGCCTATTAATGATGTTGAACAGCGTTTCTCAACTTTTTTTGACACAAGAGGAACCTCAGGGTAACCTCAGGAGGCATTAGGACCTGTCTGATCAAAATTAGTTAATCTTAGGTTATTAGGAACATGCCCCTTACATTGGTGCTGGTAAGTGGGAAGAATGCCCCTCTTACAGGGGTGGCTAAAATGACACTCTTTCAGTCATGCTGCTCACTGGACCTGGAACTATGCAAGTACCATCAGATGGGAGGTCAGTTACTGACAGCTCAAGGAACCTCTAGCCACCCTGGTGGAGCCTTAGGGTTCCATGAAACCTGGTTGAGAATGGTTGGTGTAGACCAGTGTTCGCCAATCTTTAGGATCTCACGGACCACTAAACTCACAACCAATTGAATCCCATGGACCACTAACACAAATTTAACATGCTGTATACACACAATTCTGCAGCTCCTTATCCAGCCTCCCACAATCTGTGATTAGTGCTGCCAATGGAAGTCCCCTCCTTCTTCACCTCCTCTTCTCTGCACTACTCCCAGCGCCTCCCTCTATTTTCACATAAGCTGGAACTACAGAGGAGGCATGGGGTATCAATGCGCGCTGACAGTATTGAATGGCAGCACGCGTTGAGAGCAAGACCGGAAACAACATTTTTGGTTTGCGGCAGAACCACTGGGGACCACTAAACTTTTCTCGTGGGCCATGGACCAATGGTTGTTGACTACTGGTGTAGACAGAAGAAACCTCAGAGGAGGCATTAGGACCTGTCTGATTAATCTTCTTCTCCAAAAATAAATGGTCAATGAAAGGCATCTGCTGGTACCATATTCATGTGATTGCCACCGTGTCTTGTTAAAATAGCTGAAGCAGTCAATGGTCTTTTAAGGCCACCTTAACACAAATCACAAAAATTGTCTTAAGTAAGTGTTGGCATTTTGTCCATTTAAAAACTGGCTTTGCCTACAGAAATGCTGTAAATAGCACTGTTAAAAAAAAAGGAAAAGTGTTTTTTTTTTTTTATTGGGTTACAAATGCATTAGCTTCCATCAACAATGGTAACCATGTTCGATTTTCAAGCTTCCTAATGTCATCCTATATCTGCTATACAAGTAATTCACATATCGAGGCACAAATCAATGGCGGTTCAAAAGGTTTTGCAGCAGTAAAGAGAAAGAAGCCAGCACTTTCAGACTCTAGTTAAAGGATTTCTACTCTGTGATCTGCTTGTCTAACAACAGGATGAAAACTATACAGCTGTTACCTGGAAACGTTAGAAGAATACTATGAGCAGGGTAAAGGGTTGGCGGTAAATATATAACATGAGATTGTGTGCTCTTGCTGTTTCTGTTATTGTGAACTAAAGTAGTACGTGTTCCAAATGTTACATAATAGTTTCTAGTAGGGGTACAGTGTTTAAAGTAGAGCAATGTCTTCTTCAATAAAGAGGTATAAAGCGCTGTGCTGATTCATAGCCTGTTGCAACCAGAAACCATCATTTACTAAGCTAACATCAGTAGAAGGTGCGTAGACTGGTACTACAGTTAAAGCATATTTAAATCCAAAAAATTAATATATTGCAGTCTGCCAATCCTTTAATGTGGTGGTGGATGCATTAGTTTTCATTTTCCTCTATTTTCACCTGATGATCGGGCCAGTAAGTCTTGTTTTTTTTTTTTCCAAATTCCTTTAACAGACCAAACTATCCAGAGAGGGTTGAAACACACTGCTGTGCAGATATGTTTCCATTGCTCCTCCATTGGAGTGGAGACAACCTGAAGCCTCGTACACACGCAACGAATTTCCGCCGACCGGTCATCCTTCTTTTGTCCAGAGTGCATGTCTGTTGGTTGGAATGTGCTCTAGACTGCACACAAATTTTCCCGTACGACAGAATTCTACTTCAGAAGTGATGTCATGTGTTGGATTGCTTTGTATGTGTTCTTTCTCTCTGAGTATGCCCAGTCTTGCTCATAAGATTTTTCCCCATCGAAATCTGTACTAATGAGACAAAAATCGGACGTGTTTTGACGGAGGACAAAAATTTTAATGCCTGCACACCAGGATTTTGTCAGCCGAAAAGTCGGAGTCGGCTGTCGAAAGCACCATACTAACAATCCGAAAATCGGCAGATCAGTCGTCGGATGAAATTTCCCGACCGAATTTCCTATCGTGTGTACGGGGCTTAAGACAGAAAGATACTGGCCAAATCACCAGGTGAAAATAGAGAAAAAAAAAAGTCTAAACACAGAAAATTAAAACAGGCATCACATATAAGGCTTGGTAAGCTGCAGCTTTTTTTTTAATTTTTGTTTTGGGGAATAGATATGATTTAAAGCAAAGCTCCACTTTTGTTGAGAAAATAATATTCCCCTCTGGGTGATCTATGTACATTGCAAGGATTTTTAACAAACTTTGTTGCAGATTCCTACCTTTTGTTATTCTGAAAAGTTCCCTGAGGGGTTTCTCTGTGCCTCTCTATTGAGTGAGTCTAATGGGAGTGGATTCATAATTATCAATTAGCTGCAGCAGCTGCAGAGCACTAATGAGGAAAGCTGCTGAGCCTTCATCCCTTTAAACGTGTTCCTATTAGGATTATCTCACCATAAAATGACATTTTTGTTGCAGGGGATGCCTGAAATCTGACCTGTATCTTAGTGCAGACTTCTGGGAAAATTGGTGAGCCAATCACACAAGCAGGAAATTATGTTTCTGGGGTGTGGTCAGTACACATTTTGTTTACACCTCCATAGTAGATCATTGTTCAGATATGTATGATGTATTATAAATGACCAGTGCATGGAGATGATGCACGACTAATGCATGGCAAGTATCGTTTAATGCAGGAATCTCCAAACTACGGCCCTCCAACTTCACAGACATGACTAGGTATGATAGGAATTGTAGTTCCTGAATAACTGGAGGGCCATCGTTTGGAGACCTCTGCTCTAATAGAAAGGATTTATAGGGGAAAGCAGACTCCTCTATCCCCTGTACGCTATATACTGCAAAGTTATATCACATTGCAGCCTACTTTTTATTGCTCATCTACAGAGATGTATAGTAATGAAGTAGAACTACTTAAGTACTGTACTTAAGTACCGAAATGCAGTATCTGTACTTTCCTAGAGTAGAATTTTTTTCTCCTATTTCTACTTTTACTTCACTACATTTTTTCGATGATTTCAATACTTCTACTCAAGTATTTTTTTTTGTGCTGCATAGTTACTCGTTACTTTTAAAAAAATTACCACTGCCAGAACAGTAGATGGCAGGTTGCATAAAGCTCAAAAAAATGTGTATAATGTCATTTGTAAATCAGTGCATACAAAAATAAAGGCTGTGTATAATAAAAGCTGCTATACCAAATCTTTCCAATAAAAAGAAAATATGAAACAAACAAATAAATGGTGCTACAGCGCTTAAAGTGCATCAAGAAACTACTAACAAACACAGGTTAATCATTTGAATAAATCATTTGAAATAATAAAAACAATATGATGTTCAAACTTTTGACTTCTTTCTTTAATAACTACATAACACAGTACTTGTACTTCTACTTTCAGTACTTGAGTAGAATTTTTTTTTCAAAACTACTGGTACTTTTTACTTTTAGTACTTAAGTAGCAAATTTTTTGAAAAAACTACTTGCAATACTTAAGTAAAAAAAATGTTGAATACTTTAGTACTTCTACTTAAGTAACTTTTTCTGCGAGCACTTCCACTTCTACTCAAGTCATTTTTTGATCGAGCACTTGTACTTTTACTCAAGTAGAAATTTCGAGTACTTTATACAAGTCTGCTCATCTATGAATGCACTAGAGACTTTGCTAGGTCATGTTTACCATTTAATCCTCCCTGCTTTTCTTTCTCCTTTTTTTTTTCATTTTAATTGTGTTCCACTTGTTTCAGTCCCGAAGCAAGTGGAGTGTAATGCATATTTTCAAGCACAATGCTGTACTTTATAAATGTGTGGGAGTTCTGCATTTGCCTGGTTGTTTTCTGTGTGCTAATTTTCTTTTTTCTTGTTGTTTTTTTTTTTTACTGTAAATGGTGGTCAAATGGTGGTCACCCCATCCTCCCTGGTGAACTGGTCTTAGGGGTCTGGGAGACCCCTAACCAGCCCACTTGTGCACATGGGCAAGAGAAATTCAAAAAGAACACAACTTAAAAAAAAAGCCTTTTTTTTACTTAGGCAGATGTCAGAGAGGCAATGCAAGTCAGTATTGGGCTTGGGATTCGCCCAAAGCATTAACACATGGATTCATCCCAAAGCGAAAAAAAGCTGCTACTTTACTATCCCAATTCATCCTGGCAAAATTCACCTTAAAACTTGCCCAATGAATGTCATATTATACACAGGACACAAACTGAAAAAAAAGCTGCGTAAACTCTACTGACTCTTACTTGGGTGAATTTAGCTATTTTTTTTCTCTTGGTGAACTTCACCAGTGAATTATTGATCAATACACCCCTTTTTAATGCATTCTTTATTTAGAAAAGGGTTTTACAAAAGATGTAAATGTCAGTGCAATTGGCAATTGGTCAGGCATATGCAAACACATAGAGAATATTACATAGAACAACCTTCTGTACAATGCATGAGGATGATCTCATCAATGAAGGCATACTCTCCAGGCACCCAAGGTGAACCCACAGGAGCAAAAGCCAGACCAATGTTTGAGACAGTTACAGGCATGCATCTATAAGAGGATGTGTCATTACAAGAAACAACATAAGCGAAGCACATAGAGCTAACCCCCATGAGCTAGGCTAGCATACTGTAACCTGAGCATACCATAGTTGGTGTGTAGTATTTGAGTATGAAAGGAGAATAGAAATAGATGCAGAAAGGAGCGTAAAAAAGAATGGGGTTGGAGGGGAAAGGAAACCTCGTTAGGGGGAACACTAAATCTGGGATAGGCAATGGGCTCTTATACACGTGGGGGAACAGGGAAGCTAAATCTAATGTTGGCCAATAGGGGTGACTTTCCAGTACCGTGGGAGAGAGGTTGTTTATTATTTAAAAGATAATGTCATTAAATACTAAAACCAAAATGTCCAGCAAAAATCACATTCAGCAGCGCTCAATATGTCTTTAACATATTAAGATCATAAAGTCCTCATATAAGAGTATTATACCACCAAACAGTCTTTATTCAAGGCAAAAACCAGATATTCCATTGATAATAGGTGTTCCCGGTGCTCAGTAATAAATAATCCGGCATTAACCTTCACCACACCATCAGTGACCCCTTAAGAGTGGGCACTCACCAGAAATAACATGGTAATATGCCTGTAAGCATTGGTTGCTTGAACCCTTGACAATCCGGACCACTTCTGCTTCCACCAGAAGATCTCCGCTCTCCAGTATTTCCATGTTATTTCTGGTGAGTGCCCACTCTTAAGGGGTCACTGATGGTGTGGTAAAGGTTAATGCCGGATTATTTATTACTGAGCACCGGGAACACCTATTATCCATGGAATATCTGGTTTTTGCCTTGAATAAAGACTGTTTGGCAGTATAATACTCTTATATGAGGACTTTATGATCTTAATATGTTAAAGACATATTGAGCGCTGCTGAATGTGATTTTTGCTGGACATTTTGGTTTTAGTATTTAATTACATTATCTTTTAGACTGTTTCATTATTACAGCAGCTGCGATCAGCAAAATTTTATAAAATTTTATTACCTGTTTTTACTTGTGATTGCATGGTTTCTCCCTCTTAATTGTAAGCGCTGGGTGAGTGTTTGAGAATTCTCCTGTGTTTTTCAACCACTTTTTACCTCGTTTATTATTTGCTTATATTCTTATGTATAGAAGTCCAACCAGTAGAACCATGTTTTGTTGAATCTTATGGAAGTCCTTTTAACCACTTGCCTACTGTGCACTTAAACACCCTTCCCATCCAGGCCAATTTTCAGCTTTCAGCACTCTCACACTTTGAATGACAATTGTGCGGTCATGCTACACTGTACCCATATGAAATTTTTATCATTTTTTTCACACAAATAGAGCTTTCTTTTGGTGGTATGTAATCACCTCTGGGTTTTTTATTTTTTACAAAAAAAAAGAATAAAGACAGAAAATTTTGAAAAAAAAAAAAGTTTTTCTTATTTTCTGCGAGTAAATTTTGAAAATAAATTTTTCTCCTTCACTGATGTGCGCTGATGAGGCGGCACTGATGGGCACTGATAGGCTGCACTGATGGGCACTGATGAGGTGGCACTTATGGGCACTGATGAGGTGGCACTTGTGGGCACTGATGAAGAGGTACTAATATGCCGCACTGATGAGCACTGATAGGCGGCACTGATAGGCGGCACTGATAGGCGGCACTGATGAGCACTGATAGGCGGCACTGATGAGCACTGATAGGTGGCACTGCTGGGCACTGAGAGGTGGCACTGCTGGGCACTGAGAGGCGGCACTGACGGGCGGCACTGATGGGCACTGATAGGCGGCACTGATGGGCACTGGCGGATGGCACTGGACACTGACAGGTGGCACTGATGAGCGGCACTGATGGGCAGCACCATCAGTGCCCACACTCAGTGCCCATAGTGCTGCCAGTCAGTGCTCATCAGTGCCTAGATGAGCAGGCACTGATGGGCACTGACTGGCAGCACTATGGGCACTGATTGTGGGCATTGATGGGGGCACTGATGGCGGGCACTGTGGGCACTGATGGGGGGGCACTGTGTGTATGTTTTTACCTTTTAGTAATCAGGGCACTGATCACGTGGTTAATGGCCGCTGTGATTGGCCATTCACCACGATCTGTGATCGGCCGTGTCCAAGGGACACGGCCGACACAAATTTTCCCCGCTGCGCGCTCGCGGGAGCGCGCGGGGGGCGTGTCACTGGGATGCCGTTTAAAAATTCAAGTCCGCGCTACAGCCTATATACGGGGGGAGGTTAAGAGAGCTGGTTAAATATTCCCAGTGATGGATATCTTCAATGAGGTGGAACCATAGTCAAATCATTGGTGGTAAAAAAGATTTCCACAAGGCTAGGATGGACAATCGGGCTGCACTGCGAGTTCCTATACGTTTTGAAAGAATAATAGTTATGATTAAGAAGAAAAACCCTGGATCTCTGGGGATATTGCAGTCGGTGAAATTTTGGGTTAGGGTATGTATCTTAGTCCAGAAATTATTTAAATTGGGGCATGACCCAGATATGTGTTTGCCTGGGTTGTATCGCCAACAAAAGTCTGGAACTATTGGGAACATAGAATGTAAAAGTTTTGGGGTATGATACCATCTGGAGTTTGTATCCACCTACCTGGTATTAATTACTAATTATGGACTGGAATAACAGAGAAAGAAATATGGACCTGGCTTGGGGCATAAGTTCATTACGAAGGTCAGATTTCCCCTTACTGATTTTTTTAATGGATACATAACTGCATCAAATAGTGGTTTTATATTTTTCTGGAGTTTTTAATTAATTATAGAAATAGTGCTTTAACAAAGCTTTTTTTTAATATATTAACATACATTCATTCCATTATTTACTTTAATCACATTCACATCTATATCTAAAAATATGAATTTGATCCCCAAGAGATATAAATGTCATTATTTTTTGTTCTATCAAATTGGTGTCTGGCACGGCTCTCAGTAGTGATCTAGTTCTTTATATTATAAACGCAGTAGCTTTGTCCAGAGTATGCTTTGCAGCCGGGAACGCGTGAAGTTTGTCCTTGTTAACTCATTTCTGAGGAAAACAGTCTGGGTTCCTTTTCAATTAAATTGCTCACAGTACTCAGTGTTCTGGAGACTTAATTACCCAGTCTACATTACAACACCAATGTATCAAAGCCAGAGTCTTTCCGAACTGCACTCACCGCCGGTAATATTCTCCGGTTCTGTTTAAATCTCTGAGACTACAATAGTAAATGCATTCGCATTAAGGCCTTCAGTAATTTCCCAAGATGAACATAAGGGAGTCTAGATGGATCTGTTAACCTGGAATCAATGCTTGGATTAATGAAAAGCAAAGTGTATTGTATGGGAAAGCAGTACAAGACAATTCTGCGAGTGACCCCACCGAGGCCTTTACTGTGGGTCTTTAGCAGTCAATAGTAAATTAGAGAACTGGAAAATAAGGAAATGATTAGAACAGCCCTGCTGTGTGCAGTCAGTAAAACTTGGTGAAGTTACAATGAGGAAAATAAAAATACAGAAGTTTTTATTGTCCATTTAAAGAGGGTTGTGCAAGATTGAAGTGCCTGACAACCCAAATCCCTATCTATATGTTTGGCCATGTCCTTGTTAGTATTAGAACTTCACATAAATGTGTTTGGTCATGTCCTTGTTAGAATTAGAACTGTGTATATACAGTATGTGCTTGTCTATGTCCTTTTAAGCCAGGCACACACGCATTGGGGGAGATTTACTAAAACTGGAGCACTCAGAATCTGGTGCAGCTGTGCATGGTAACCAATCAACCTCCAACTTTGGCTTGTTAAATTAGGCTTTGGCAATAAAACCTGGAAGCTGATTGGTTTCTGTGCAGAGCTACACCAGATTTTGCACTTTACATTTTTTACTAAATCTCCCCCAGTATGTGTTTGGCTATGTCCTTTTAAGCCAAACACAAATATGCACAGGTCTAATCTAACAAGGACTTGGCCAAAAACATATAGTTTATACATAGTTCTATTACTAACAAGGACTTGGTCAAGCACACGAGGGAACATGGAATGTAAAAGTTTCGGGGTACAATACCATTTGGAGACTAGTTTTCTATCCAGCTACCTGGTATTAATTGCTGATTATGGAGCAGAACAATAGCGGAATTAATTACTGATTATGGAGCGGAACTCACATGTAACACTCATGCAGTGATCACATGCAAGTGATTGGCCCAGGACACAGGCAGTCTGTGTCCAGGGACCATCATTCGCATGTGATTGATGCATGAGCGATAAGATGCAAGTGGCCGCAATTAGCCTTGGAAGCCAGCAGCCTCCTTTCTTTCAATAGGGCTGCCTCCAGCAGTCAATCACTGATAACCCCCCTGGGATTCTTACATACAGTTGGTGAATGCATCCTAACAGACAACTCTGGGGACATTTGCTCACACTTCTTGTTGTGTCTCTAAGGCAGGAAGTAAAAATCTCCCCAAAAGGACACAAAGAGAAAAAAAATTAACTAATTGGGCTATAGCCATCCTAAAGTTTTGGCTTTAGACATACTTTAAGCTAGTAACTTTTTTGATTCATTCAGTTTTCCTAGCCGAGCTGTCTTTTTAACTTGTCTTTTGCCTTTTTCTTTAAACTTTAGGATTTTACCAGCTTGCAGCAAGGGATTAGATACGGTTTACACTATTCACACTTTAGTTACTAGACTCCTAAAAGCTTATTCAGATTAGACATGGTTTATATACTTTATATAGATTACACCTTATATAGATTAGGCATGGTTTATACACTACATATTTTTTTCACTGTGTTTTTAAAATGGTTCCTAGGTTTGTTATAACTTTTTCTACTTCTTTTCAAGAGTCATAAAGTTTGTTTAAGTTCATGTGATGTCAGGGCTTTCAGATGGCAAATTGCTGCAAAAATATAACAGTGATCGAATGCTGATTCGACTCCCTTGGAAACGTGCTTGAACTTTGCTAGGTGTCTATAAATGGGTTGTGTAACATTTCCAAGGTTATCTGTGTAGGCTACAGAGTCTCGTTTTTGTATATGAAACTAGATGTCCTCTTCTGGATGCTTTGAAGCAGTTTACACCTACACACTGAGAGAAAAGCTACAGGGAGGCAAATTTGTCTTATGGGCAATAATGTGGCAACCTTTAGAGAAATCCTTTCTCTACCAGGGTTCCTTGCAAACCTAGGGTTTATCCAAAGGTTGCTAGGGGTTTCTTGAGCAATGAGCAGTTTCTGTCCCTCCAATTAGTAAGCACTGGTACCAATGATCTTTTTAGCGATTTGCAGAGCTGGCCATACACAGAGCATTGCTACCATTCTCTCTGCCAGATCATCGGAGGAAACCTTAAACATTTTATTAGTTTCTCCATGAAGCCTGCAAAGCCAGTGAAAGTGGGACACCAGTCAAAACCTTTTTCTAGTTTTTATTTCTCCCTATATCTGCACTGGGAAGATTTCTTCACACTTTCTGTCCTGGAAATGCAACAGAAAGTGAGAGGAAATCCCACCTTTGACAGCTGTCACTACACCAGAGGTCCCCAACTTCTCCTGTTCTCGTGTTCTAGTGACATTTACATTGATCAACCATAGCATTATGACCACTGACAGGTAAAGTGAATAATATTGATTATCTCATGACAATGGCATCTGCAAGTGGGTGGGATATTATAGGCAGCAAGTGAACATGTTGTCCCTGAAGTTTATGTGTGGAAAGCAGAAAAAAATGGGCAAGTGTAAGGATTTGAGTGACTTTGACAAGACCCAAATTGTAATGGCTTGACTGCATCTCCAAACTGCAGCTTTTGTGGGATTTTCCCAGACTTCAGTGATTAAGATCTATCAAAAGTGGCCTAAAAAAGGAAAGATGGTGAACTGGCGACAGGCTCGGGGTGGCGAAGGCTCACTGATGAACCTGGGGAATGAAGGCTGGCATGTGTAGTCCAATTCAATAAAGAACTACTGTAGCTGAAAAAGGTAATGCTGCTTGCTATAGAAAGGTGTCAGAACACACAGTTCCAATGCACATATTCGCCGGCACACTGTGGATCATCAGATATTGTCCAAACCTTTTATTGCAGAAAGATTACATAACAGAGGACCAAGTGTAACGTTTCAGAGCCGCACAGGACCCCCTCACAACTTACAGGACTTAAAGCATCTACTACTGATGGCCTGGTGCCAGATACCACAGCATACTTTCAGAAGTCTAGTAGAGTCCAAGCCTCAATTGGTTATGATGGGTGATCACAATGTTATAGTTGTTCGGGGTATAACATTTTAGATTTTCCTTACTATTTGTCCTGGAGACAACAGTACCCAATTAGGACAGAGAAAGCAATGAAAATATGTCAAGATATGTTTTTTTTTTTCTGGCTATACCTAAGACCAGGGCTTTTTTTTCATTGGGAATGTGGGGGAACGCACCTCCAGCACCTCCAGCACCTCCAGCACTGAATGTATGTATGTATGTAATGGAAAGAGATGATAGGGTGTGCAAGAGGGTCCATTGATGCTGGCTGCAAGGGGATCTATTGTTGTGGGGGTCTATTGTTGTTTATGGGGGATCTTTTGTAGCTGGAGGGTCTTATTTTTCTGGGGAAAAGGGGTTAGTTGGTACTGTGAAGAATCTACTGTTGAAAGAGGGGGTCTTCTAATGCTGGCTGCTGGAAGATCTATTTGTGCTGGGAGCAAATCTATTGTTGCAGTTGGGTCTGTTGTTGTTGGCTGCAGGAGATGTATTTTACTGTTTTTCTTGTTATCATTCAATAAAGTGGTAGTAAAGTCTCTGTTTTAATTTTTACCTATAGGTAAGCTTATAATAAAACTTACCTGTAGTTTAAATGAATATCTCCTAAACGTGCACTGTTTAGGAGATATTCTAGTGAGCAGCAGCCGGTGACACCACTGGCACATGCGCTCTGAAGGACATACCCGTGCCGTTCCTTCAAAGCTCTGTGTCGCCGTGTGCGACATGCGCTGGAGTGACGTTGTCCCTTGGCCATTCAAGAGGCCACAGCCTGCAATCCCGGAAAGGAAGTCCAGGTGAAGATGGAGGTCTCTGCAGTGGTGACAGCACACCACTGGAGAGCTTATTAATACTAGCACATTATGCCTTTACCTTGCAGGGGAAGTTTTTATATTTTTGTTATTGTTCAAGTTTACTACTGCTTTAACACATTATGTACAAATTAATTGTTTTTTTAGTACTGGGAGGTGGGTAGGGAGTGGAACCAAGAGACAGTCCTTGGCGGTAGCTAGTGGGTAGAGACAAGGTATGACTCGGAAGGGGGGAAGTACCTACACCTATTCTCTAAGAAAAAAATCCCTTCCTAAAATTAGCAAAAAAAGCAAACATTCCACTTTAGGGAGTTGCCATCAAGTCATTTTATACTGAATCTTTTAGAGGCATTCATGTATTGATTTGTGACTGATCTATGTATGAGCAATGCAAATAAGCAAGTATTCATTAATTAAAATAAAGAGTGATGCAACACATACTGTATAGTATCAGTTGAAATACAATCTACCAGAAATTATCTGTTAAAAATGATAATTTAAAATTTTTTATTATGATCCGTTTTCCGATATGCACAGATATTCAATCGATTGATCAGGAGCAACTGTTACATTTCTGAGATAGCCCATCAACTTGTCAGAGATTCAATTATTCAAAAGCTCAATAAATTGGTCAAAAAAGAGGTTCTATGGTTTAAGATACTTATTACACAATCATTTTGGTTGCATCAGATGATCAACTATATGATAATATCAATATGCATGTCGCCACATTTAGTGACTGTTGAGTAATAAAACCTATGTAATGGCTCTATCAAAGTGCATTGATTTTCTTGTTTAATTGCATCTTGTTAGTAGAATATATACAATTGAGTTTTTTATCACCTCTCTGCACGGTTTAATTGTGATCATATCTGTTTCCTCTGCCTGTTTCTAGATTTCTGTATTTTATGGAACTAGCTGTTGAGGTTATCTCATATCTCTAGTGGTGTCCCACATATGAACTGCTACTAGGCTATACTTTTAAACTACAGTACTGTAAGGATTATCACAGATAATCCTATCCCCCTCTATTTACATAAACAAACTGACCTAGAAAGACTACCGAGTGCTCCGTGGGGAGCTTTTGCATCTATGGGTGACTTCAGAGAGAACAGAACTTCACAATCATAAGGTAATAGAGAGAAGAAAATATTTATAGACTTATCCTTTAATATTTAAACCTGACAAATACGGTACCACAATGAATTCCAGCAGAAACAGTTAAAAACTGTTAAAAATACAGGTATATGAATAGAATCCTGGCCTCATTAATAGCAGAAATATTTACATGAATTATGCATTATTTTGCATATGTAATTCTTCTTTGAAAACATTTACTGGAGCAGAATAGTTTTGTTGTCTGGGAATTATAGAAAGGCAGAAGGGGGATATTAGGTTTGTATCATCATTTTAACTCAGGGCAGAATCGTCATCATTGGAGCCTGTAGACCAACCTTCCTCAACTAGGGTTACCCCAGAGGTTTCAGGGGGTTCCTTGAGCATTGAGCAATTTCTACTTTTGAGAAATATAACCACTGTTGCAAATGATCCTTTCAGCTCTCTGTAAGATCAGGATTCTTTCCACTGACTACAAATGCAAGGACCACTCTTCCCAATGACCCTCACCCCAATATGTCATAGCTGTAGATGTAGTGTTTATTAAAAGGAGGAGGATTGCTTCTCAGACTTTTGTCTGAGATTGAGTATAGTATCTGTTCTTATCAGTTTTCAGTAGAGGTGCTCCACCATTACTCTGGTCCTATGGCTGAGATAGTTGGCTGTATAGTACCCCTGCTGGTATGGTGGTGGCCTTAAGGGATCTTTCTGTGGGAACAGAGCTTCCACTGGGTGTGGTGGGGGGGCCGGGAGTAATTCCCTTGTGGAGGATTCCGAGGGTCCCAGTGCCTTCTGATTTCACTGGACTACCTTGTCAGTCCGGGGTTAGGAAGGCAGAGAGCGCACGGTTTCAAGTGCCCCCTGGGGTTGCCGAAGTAGCACTATAGGTGTGGGACCCCACTGTGTGAAACAGCACTAGGCCATGTCATCAAAGTTTTTTTTCTGCACCACGTCTCATTGGGCTAGGGCCTTTGGCTAAAACCGTTCAATTTTTGTTACCAGGCTGCAAGGCCCAGCCATTGCATCTGCACTGGCACCTTTTTATTTTCTCTTGTTTATTTTTCCCACATGTATGTCACTTTGCATGTTTTTTTTTTTTTTTTCACTTGAAATGTAGGGTGTTGGGCTTTGGGCCTACCCTTAAGTCTAGGGGGGGAATGTGTGGCCCTTAGGTTCCTTCCCCCCTCTTTAGGGGATTCTTTTGTAGAGTCCCTCCCCTAGTACTTGTTGGTCAGCTTCATCTGACCATGAGGAGTGGTGTCTGGCAGGCATTTTGGCTGGATGGACCTAATGGCACTTTTCCACTGCAAGTACCGGCTCAGCTCTACTCGGTCCTGCTTGGCCCGATTTGGTTTTCCACTGCATGGTACCGCATGGTACGGTTTTGGAATGGTTCGGTACGGTTTGGTATGGTTTGCTTTTCCACTAAAGTAGTACTAAAGTAAGTTGGTGGGATAACAACGATTCTCTGACCAATCAGTGGCTAGTAGTGACAAACAGTCAGCTGCATGCAAAGGATTGTGGGATATGGTACCGGTATGGTACCTTTTGGAACCACAATCGAGGTGGTACTGTTTTAGCGAGCCGTACCGTTCGGTTCCATGCAGTGGGAAAGCGCCGCCGTACCGTACCGAACCGTTCCTACACCGTACCATGCGGTACCAGCAGTGGAAAAGCACAAAAGCGAGCCGAACCGTTTGGTTCCATGCAGTGGAAAAGCACCATGTGTGCCTTGCCCCTGTCAATAGACTTGCACCCATGGGGATCAGGGAAGGGTCTTTCCTGTTCGTGAGAGGACCATCTAATAAACCATAATACCTTTTGTGTGTGTGTGTGTGTGTTCACATACACTTTTATGGTTCATTTGGTGTTTTGTTTTTGTACAACATACTGCAGGTATGAGAAAAACAAAATATTAGTAGGAGTTCCCTGAGACTGAAAAAAATTATTTCAAGAGCTCCTCCATGTTAACAAGGTTGACAAAAGCCTCTATAGACACACCACCTTTGGCACTCTAAGTGCCGCCCCTCTGCTGGGCTCTCCTCCCTTACAACGAACATTTTCTTCCTTGCTGGTCCTACATTTGGGGTTTGCCATGTATTTAGCAATTTGTAAATATTCTTTAAGAAAATGCAGAAAGATATGCTGAGTGAAGTAGGGAGGCTTCCATTGATGTCCTTCCTCTGTAAAAATCACTTTACACTTTTTTTTCTTCTTTGTTTGAATAAAACCCAAATTCTGTGTGTTTATCAAATCTTCATCTAGTACTGGCTTGAATATTTATATTATATTTTCATTCTGAACAGTAGACGGTTCTTTTTACGTAGTGCGGCACTCAGGAATCTGCAGTTTGATACCAGCTTGTTCAAATATTGATGCAATTCCACATCTGTTCAAGTGGAACTACACCATCCTATCCTATACAGCCAAGGAAGCTGCCATCTTAGCCTCAGTTTGGTCTGCAGTTGTCATAGTGCTGCACATGCAATCAGTTATAGCACCAGCTATTTGATGGCTTGACAGTTCTGTTGAGAGCACAAGAAACAGTGACAGATATCTTTCATGACGTGCCTTTAACCGCTTGCCGACCCCCGCAAGTAGATATACTGCGGCAGTCAGCCCCTCACAGGCAAAGTGACGTATATATACGTCACTAGCCTTAGAGGCTCTAGGGAGCGAGCACGCGCCGCCGGTGGCGCGCTCCCGCTCCCGCGCGGTCACGGACCCCCCCGCGCGCGTGACCGGCGGACCCGATGTCCGCCGCTCACTCTGCGATCATCGGGGGAGAGGGAGAAAGGCAGGCAGCTTGTGTAAACAAGCCGCCTGTCATTCTCCCCTGTGTAGAAACACTGATCATACGGTTCTACTATGTAGGACCATTGATCAGTGTTCCTACAGCTCAAGCCACAGCCAATCACAGTTAGAATCACGCCCCTAGGGACACACACAGCCCCTCCCTCTCAAATAAAGTTAACCCCTTCACTGCCAGTGTAATTTTACAGTAACAGTGCATATATATAGCACTGATTACTGTAGAAATGTCACTGGTAACCCCAAAAGTGTCAAAAATGTCAGTCAAGGGTCCGATCTGTCCGCCCCAATGTCGCAGTACCGCAAAAAAAATCACAGATCGCCGCCATTACGCGTTTAAAAAAAAACAACAAAAATGACAAAAATCTTTCCCTTTGTTAGTAAACGCGATAACTTTTGCGCAAACGCTTTTTGCGATTTCTTTTTTACCAAACATATGTAGCATAAAACAAATTGGCCGAAAATGTTAAAAAATTTTGATTTTTACTTTTTTTTTTCATATAAAAAAATTTGAAAAATATTGTTATTTTTGCAAAATTTACGCTCTTTTCTTGTTTATAGCGCGTGATCAAAAAATCGCACAGGTGATCAAATACCACCAAAAGAAAGCTCTGTTTGTGGGAAAAAAAGACGTCAAATTTGTTTAGGTACAGCGTCGCACGACCGGGCAATTGTCCGTTAAAGTCACGCAGTGCCGAATCGCAAAATACCCCCTGGTCTTTTAGCAGCCAAATCGTCCGGGGCTTAAGTGGTTAATGTAACATTTTGGGAACATGTTAAATCAATGGGTTTATTTATGCTTGACATGATTACTACACGTATAGTAAAAAAAAAGAAAAAAAATCTCCACGCTCTTGTCTTTAACCAATAAAGTGTAGCAAATAATATTGTTTTTTTTATTTATTCTCTCTTGTTGTGGAATATGGCAAAAAGAAAAACAGATTTAAAACAGTTTTTTATTGGGTAAATACTGTATGTCTTGATATTACAGGTTGTGGAAGATTGTAGAAGAGGCACATACTTTGCAGGAGATTGTCGCCAAGGTGGACTGTGTTCCACAAAAACAAAATGTTGGTTCAAAAAAACAGAAATAATTTGTGGACCTTCTCCTACAAAGTCCTGGTGAATGCCTATTTCAACTTGTACATTTCACTGTTGCTTTTAAGCTGCACCCAAACTCCTTATTTCGGATCAGCTGTGTGTTCACAGGTCTTCAACTACTGCTTATTAATATTTTGTATTCTTTTTAGTCTTTTTAAATAGATAGATTTCAGTTTCAAAAATTAGAGAAGCACTTAAGGTCCATTAGACACTGGCATCAAAAGAGGGCACTTACTAAACAACATACCTTCAGTCCATCATGAACGCTGCTACCAGACTCATCCACCTTACACATCACTCAGTGTCTGCTACCCCTCTCTGCCAATCCCTCCATTGGCTCCCACTCATCCAACAAATTAAATTCAAAATAACAATAACTTTAAAAGCCATCCACAACTCGTCCCCCAGCTACATCACTAACCTAGTCTCAAAATACCAACCAAATCGTCCTCCCTGTTCCTTCCAAGACCTCCTGCTCTCTAGCTCCCTTGTCACCTCCTCCTATACTCACCTCCAAGACTTCTCCCGAGCCTCTCCCATTCTTTGGAATTTCCTACCCCAATCTATCCGACTATCTCCAACTTTATCCACTTTTAGACCATTCCTGAAAACTTTTCTCTTCAGAGAAGTGTGTTTTGCCTCCACCTAACAACTGTACTTTCATTTTCTCAATCAGCTCATCCCCCCCACAGTTATTACCTTTTTGTATCACTTGACCCTCCCTCTTAGAAACAGGGACCTCTGATTTGCTCCTGTATTGAATTGTATAGTAACTGTACTGTCTGCCCTAACATTGTAAAGGGCTGCCCAAACTGTTGGCGCTATATAAATCCTGTATAATATTAATAATAATAATAATTGACCATTCTAATGAGTGTTCCACCTGACTCATTAGAAGCCTTAAAGTGGAACTGCATTGTTGTGGATAGAGTAGTAAATGTTTAAAGTGATATTAAAGGCAGTTAAAGAAAAGAAAAAATAACAAACATGTCATACTTACCTGCTCTGTGTAGTGGTTTTTCACAGGGCAGCCATGATACTCCTTTTTTTGGGTCCCCCGCCAGCACTCCTGGCCCCTCCCTCCTGCCAAGTGCCTGTTATGGGGGCACCCAAGCAGGCTTGCTCCAGAACCGCTGCTCTGTGCTTCCATTCACACACACAGAGCGTAGCTTGGCCCCACACCCACTCTCTCCTCAATGGCTTTCACTGTTGTCTCAGCCAATGAGGAGGTAGAGACCCGGGAGAGCCTATTTTATATGTATAAAAATAATTGATATAAAACTAAAAAACTTTTAAGAATTTTTTTCATTACCTTATTTTCTCAAGCTTACATTTTTATTAGCAACCTTTGTATAATTGACTAAGCCAGCTGGCCCAATTCTCTGCTAGAAAAGAAGGAGCGTTTTTTTATTATAACATGATACTTCCTGTTCTGTAGATCTATTCAAAAGAAAGACTGTCCAAGTTATTAGCAACATAGCAATAAATCAAAAAGTTCTGGCTCAGAGTGTTTCACCTGCTGGCTGCAAGTGGGAAATAAATACTCATTGAAAATATTTTATATTGTATTTACCAATTAAACAGAACTAAAATATTTTGGTCCTAAACATGATAAAATATATGCAAAAACACACCAAATTTCCAAGCTACATTTCAGGTTTGACAGCACCTTTTAAACCATTTTTTTGTTTGTAATATGTTAGCTTGTATTTTTTTTTTTTTATACATTTATTTTTTATATTCTTACTTTTTACATTTTTTTTAAATATATATATTTTGTTTCAATGGATGCATGTGCTTCATGTTCTTAAAAGAAGGTACCCTGCACCTCATGATGTTCAGCTAATCTGATATATTTTGCTGCTCCATGCAGTAAAAACAAGCATCATTTGAGACACCTCTTTGTGATATAGTAGCCTGGTCTAGTCCAGTTATTTGTCACCTATGTTGCATTAGCTGTAGAGTAGCCATTGTAAATGTACTCTTATCAGGCCTTTGCTTTCTACCCGGCATTCATTACAGTCTTATCAGACTGCCACTTCTGTCTCTCGCTCTGTATTAAGGCTATAGATTGATTCTATGCAGTTCAGTACAGGTCAGTCTGTGAAGTTAATTCTCATCTCTGCTTCACAGCCAATTCATCTCAGATTTGTCATAATCCTACCCTCGTTTAGAAACATTTCATATATCTCAATGTAATCTGAAGATCCTACATGTTGTTTTTGGCCAATTGCAGATAGTGTGGGGCACAATCACTTAGGAGCCAAGTAGTTTGAAAGGTGAAAAAGTAAATTACCAGACCTTTAAAAATAAAATTAAAATGTTGAATTAAAACAATTTAGTTAACCCTAAAATCCATAACTTAAACTTTAAATACAACAATCTAACCAGTAAAAATAACCCTCAACCTGAAGGAACCCCAAAATGTAGGATATAACTTAACCACTTAAGCCCCGGAGGATTTGGCTGCTAAACAACCAGGGGGTATTTTGCGATTCGGCACTGCGTGACTTTAACGGACAATTGCGCGGTCGTGTGACGCTGTACCTAAACGAATTTGGCGTCCTTTTTTCCCCACAAACAGAGCTTTCTTTTGGCGGTATTTGATCACCTGTGCGATTTTTTGATCACGCGCTATAAACAAAAAAAGAGCGTCAATTTTGCAAAAATAGCAATATTTTTCCCTTTTTTTTATATGAAATTCCCCCCAAAAAAAATGTAAAAATCAAAATTTTTTAACATTTTCGGCCAATTTGTTTTATGCTACCTATGTTTGGTAAAAAAAATCGCAAAAAGCGTATTTTGATTGGTTTGCGCAAAAGTTATTGCGTTTACTAACTAAGGGAAAGATTTTTGTCATTTTTGTTGTTTTTTTTTAACGCGTAATGGCGGCGATCTGCGATTTTTTTTGCGGTACTGTGACATTGCGGCGGACAGATCGGACCCTTGACTGACATTTTTGACACTTTTGGGGTTACCAGTGACATTTCTACAGTAATCAGTGCTATATATATGCACTGTTACTGTAAAAATACACTGGTAGTGAAGGGGTTAACTTTATTTGAGAGGGAGGGGCTGTGTGTGTCCCTAGGGGCGTGATTCTAACTGTGATTGGCTGTGGCTTTAGCTGTATGCAGAGTGATCAATGGATCTACATAGTAGATCCATATGATCAGCTCTCATACAGAGGGGAGAATGACAGGCAGCTTGTTTACACAAGCTGCCTGACTTTCTCCCTCTCCCCCGCCGATCGCAGAGTGGCCGGCGGACATCGGGTCCGCCGGTCACACGCGCAGGGGGGTCCGTGACCACGCGGGAGCGCGCCTCCGGCGGCGCGCGCTCGCTCCCTAGACCCTCACAAGCTAGTGACGTTGCCCTACGTCACTTTGCCTGTGAGGGGCTGACCGCCGACGTAGATAGTCGTGCGGCGGTCGGCAAGTGGTTAAAGAGGAACTTCAGTTTGTTTTACCTTTTTTTACAAGTGAGCAGCTACAAAAACTGTTCTTTTAAAATTCAGGTGCTTACAAGTGCCTCGGGATCAGTGCTGTCTTCCCACAGCCAGTTGTTCTTAACCTCCCTGGCGGTATGATTCTTTCCGATTTTAGGTGCTGAAAGCGGTACCATTATTTTGCATATAATTCTTAAGAATGAGCAGCCCAAACCAACTATTTACATATGATTTTTTTTTACTGTGCGTTCTTCTTTATAACATCTCGGGTATGATAATGTTTGAAACACAAAATCATAAATTATAATATAATAAATAACTATAAATAAGTTAAAGTATGTATGTATGTATATATATATATACATGTGTGTGTGTGTGTGTGTGTGTGTGTGTGTGTGCGTGTGTGTATATATATATATATATATATATATATATATATTTACATGCATAAAAAGTAGAGTAAAACTGCAGGAAAGGGCACTGGGGGGAAAACGAATGTGAATTTATTTTATTTTGTAATGTATCAGTTTGTTTGGTGTGTTTTACTGTTTGAATTTGCCGCCAGTTCCACCCCCCTGCAAGCGTCACGTCGCAGGAGACGTAAGCCGGGGCACAGAGCATCGGGAGGAAGATCCGGCCGCCACACACCGCCGGGATACATCGCTGGATCCCGGGGACAAGGTGAGTACCCTCTCTTACAGGATCCAGCGATCTCCCTGGTGGTACCCCGAGTATGGCTCGGGTTACCGCTTTTGGCAATGAAATTTAACCCCGAGCCACACTCGGGAATACCACTAGGGAGGTTAATGCTGCTAGTCCCCAGCGCCACCATTTTGGATATGGGAGCCCTCTGTGGCTTCCTAATGAACCACAGCTGGCTCCTCAATGTGTATGTGTGAGATTGTTTGGTGCTTAATAGATGGTCCTTCAGCCTCCTGGGACATGTCATGTGTACCAGGAGACTACTGGAGGGGGCAGGGCAATGTGTATTATCCTTGCCTAGGCAGGAATTACGGAAGTAGGAGCTGGTACTAATAAAATCAGTACTTGCCTCCCTCCCCCCTCCCCCAAACAGCCTGTAACTCAGAGGAACCTGAAACCAGAGGGACTTCACTTTTTGAGTGAAGTTCCACTTTAATACGACTGTAAATACAAGTGCATTGAAGTTAAGTGTATCTAATTTCAAGAACAAAAATGTAATATTTTGCAGTTTATCAGACCTTGGATGTGCTTGCTGCATTAGTTTCATTTTCCATGTTTTTCACCTTTTTTTTTAGCTTGTGATCCTGCCAGTAACTCACATCCTGGGTGTCAACCCTCACTCAGAAGGAGTGAGGGTTGTCACCTATGAACAATATAGAATACCACCCCCTGTACTCATCTCTATAATATAGGATGTTTGGTAGTCCACAGAGGAAGCTGGGAACAATGTTAGGCACAAGTTATTCCTAAAATAGCCCTGAGCACAGTATTTGCGTCTTTTATTCCAACATCCCATTAAACTGTTGTGTTCATTTAATACCCCAGGATAATGAAATGCTACAAGG
The DNA here is from genome assembly GCF_965119305.1 of Pelophylax lessonae. Taxonomy (NCBI): domain Eukaryota; kingdom Metazoa; phylum Chordata; class Amphibia; order Anura; family Ranidae; genus Pelophylax; species Pelophylax lessonae. The sequence continues at coordinate 119,843,180 of NC_138770.1, read as the reverse complement.
ACTAATCTTGCCTATCAGTGTTCTTGACAATGCTAAACAAGAGCACCACACTGGAAAATTTATAATAGGTGAAGTCAGATGACGGCATTGAAAAGAATTACATTAGTGTCATCTTAATATATTGTGAAGGCTTTTACAGCTAATAATTACATCATTGGCAAAGGAAGTCAGTTGGTAAAACATTTATAGCTATTGGCACAGACTAATGCCTTGCCGTGGCAAGTGTCGGTTGTTAATATTCGCTGCCTTTTAATGAGCTCTCCGAGGTAACACATCACAGAGTTAAACAATGACATTAATGGCCTCTTATTACCATACTTTGTTTTTAGTCAATTAAACTATCCAAGAACTTTAGATACTAGTTGAGAAAGTTGCAGAGAATGTGGATTGATCTGTTAATGGTACATATATTTAGCGGGTAGATGTGCATCGAGTTCTTCAGGACAGCTTTCCAGGTTTAAAAGGAGAGTAGACTTTTAATCCAGAATCTGGATAATAATAACCATAAACTCATTTGACACATTGGGCTTGATTTATGAAAGCAAATGACCGATTACTTTGCAAGAGAAGTTTCACTTTGCAAGGGAATTTTCCCCAAAGTTTAGTAAATGGGGTGAAATTTCACTTTGCAAAGAATACCCAATCACGTGCAAGGACAATAAAAAAATTACATTTTTGCTTGTGCATGATCGGATGATGGAAGTCAGCAGAGCTTCACCTCATTCACCAAACTCTGGGGTACATTTCCTTGCAAAGTGAACAGCCTATTTTCTTTTACTAAATCAACCCCATGTATGTTCCTGATTGGTGCCCTGGTGTTTCTCCGTTTGCTGAGAGATTTTTAATTTGCGGAGAAAAAGGAGAATTGGTACTGTAACATAACTTGTTGTGATTGGAAAGTTCAGCCCTTAGATTGAAGGCTAACATTTGTTGTTGAAGGTAAAGATAGCAGAACTATTCAGAAAGGAAGCCAAAAAATGCCACTCGACCCCAAATCCAGATACGTTAAGGAGTAAGGTGGATTTAGGGGAGGCAGGTCAGTAACTAAGCTCTATTGTGTGGTGGATGGGGTGCATTGTCTAAAGTTAACTAGTCTTTACTTTTGATCCTCACTAAAAACTATTCACTTGTATGCTGGCCAACTCCTAAACCATCCTTTCTCAACCTTTGAACCTTAACATGAAGGAAAACTTCAGCTCATGGTACATTAATGTGCTGAAAAAATGCTCCTTAGAAAAAAAAATCAATGCTGTCAATGGTTACTTATCTAAGAGGCAGAGATTGCTCATTGCTCAAGGAACACCTAGCAACTTCTGGAGGTACCCTAGAGTTCCATGAACCCCTGGTTGAGATAGGATGTCTTAAGCTGTGACTACCTGAATTGCTCTGGTAAAGGCAACTACAATATACAGAGGAAAAGTGCAGCCAAACAAGAAAACGAAAAATATCTGGAGGGAAGATGAGGTCAACAGTGATAGGGTAAAGAATGGGGCAGGGATATAGTTAAGTCAAAGGAATTGTCACTCTGTCCATTAACAAGCCACGTGCTCTAATGGCCCTACACACTCTCAACTGACTTGCACATTTGCATGCAGACTTGTAGCTGCTGGGTAACAACATCTGTCACCCATAGAAGATAAGTGGTGGAAGAATGATTACTAAAAGATGATGATTGCAAAGATCACCCATGCTTGTATTAAAGTGACATTAACAATATCCCTATTTCCAAAAAAAAAAAAAAAAAACATCCCCACTCTTACCTAATGGCCCTGTAATGTATTTTTTTTTTTCTTGAAATCGTTTCTTGCTGTGTTTTTCTGCCATCTTGTAATGTCCTTTTTGACCTACCGATCCTCACTTTAATTTTTTGTGGAACAACAGTGCACTCTAATACATAGAGTGGGACCATGAAGAATGAAGGTATCCTCCCTCTAACAGGAAGTTGAATCACAGTAGCCAAAAAAAGGAAAAATACATTTGAAAATTTTGAGGCGGTTGAGAGCGATAGAAATTACTTTTTTGAGTTACAAAAACATACCTAAATAACATACCTAAATAGAATTTTCTTTTTTTAAAACCAGAGCTAGATGACATATTAACCTCCTTGGCGGTAATCCCGAGCGTGACTCGGGGGTTAATTTTTCATATCAGGAGCGGTAACCCCGAGTCACGCTCGGGGTGGATTGCAGAGAGCGCAGTGGTGTTCTCTTACCTTCTCCTGGCGATTCAGCGATGATCTCTCATTGCTGCGACCGCCAGCCGAGAGTCCCGCCGCTCCTCCGTCCCTCCGTCGGTGTGATCACTTTCTAGTTCCGTTCCCTGCAGCAGCAATGCTGCATGGGAGCGGAACTAGGGAGGGAAATTCAAAAAAAAAAAAAAAAACGTTGCACAAAACACATTTTATATTATATATATATATATATATATACACATACATACATACATGCATATATATATATATATATATATATATATATACATGTGTATATATATATATATATATATATATATATATATATATATATTCATGCATATTATATATATATATATATATATATATATATGCATATATATATATATATATGTGCATATATATATATATATATATATATATACTGGTGTATATATATATATATATATATATATATATATATATATATATATATACACACACACATATATCTATATATAATATATAATGCATGGATTATAATCTAATCAATAATATTAAATATTAAATAATAAAATAATATTATTGATTCGATTATAATTCACGTGTTTGTGTTTCAAATTTATCACATCTGGGATGTCTACTAGACTCTTGTTTTGGTCAGGTTTAAGTCAGTAATTACTAAGAATTGTAGGCCTATAATACATAACGCCAAATTTCCATGAAAAGAATTGTACCGCTTTTGGTATGTAATTCCTGACATAATCATACCGCCAGGAAGGTTAAGGTATGTAACTCAATTCTGCATTTCTCTACATTACTTTTCTTCCTTTACTCCTTCTTCCTCCCATTTTATACCTACCTTTCTTCTTGCCATACTTTCTACTCCTTTCTTTTTCCTCCACATCTCTTTCTTTCTTTCTTTCTTTCTTTCTTTCTTTCTTTCTTTCTTTCTTTCTTTCTTTCTTTCTTTCTTTCTTTCTTTCTTTCTTTCTTTCTTTCTTTCTTTCTTCCTTCCTTCCTTCCTTCCTTCCTTCCTTTTTCCTTTCTGTCTTTTTTTTTTTTTTTTGTTCCTGGAAACTGCACAACAGAAACATTTTTATTTGTTTATTAAAGTGGTTCTAAAAGGATGGGTGTATTTTTTTTTTTACCTTAACCTTCCTAGCGGTATTCCCGAGCGTGGCTCTGGGTTAAATTTCAGTGCCAAAAACGGTAACCCCGAGTCACACTCGAGGTACTGCTAGGAAGAACGCTGGATCTTGATAGAGGGGTTACTTACCTTGTCACCGGGATCCAGCGATGTATCCCGGCGGTGTGCGACGGCAGAGCTTCCTCCCGATCCTCTGTGAGCCCCAGCTTCCGTTTCCTGCGACGTGACGTTCACAGGGGGGTGGAACCGGCGGCAAATTCAAATGTAAAACACACCAAACACACTGATACAATGCAAAATAAAACATAGTCACATTAGTTTGCCCCCCAGTGCCCTTTCCTGCAGTTTTACTGTACTTTTTATATATATATATATATATATATATATATATATATATATATACATATATATATATATATATATATATATATATATATATATATATATATACGTATATATGTATATATATACGTATATATATATACACGTATATATGTATAGATATATATGTACATATGTGTATAGATATATATATATACGTGTATGTATATATATATATATATAATATATGTATATATATATATATATATATATATATATATACATACATACTTTAACTTATTTATAGTTTTTTATTATATTATAATTTATGATTTTTTGTTTCAAACTTTATCATACCCGACATGTTATAAGGAAGAACGCACAGTAAATAAAAAATGATATGTAAATAGTTGGTTTGGGCTGCTCATTCTGAAGGATTACATGCAAAATAATGGTACCGCTTTCAGCACCTAAAATCCAAAAGAATCATACCGCCAGGGAGGTGAATGCATTCCCTGCATTAACTTAAAAAAAAAAAAAAAAACACAAATTATCCCCCCAAACACTTACCTAATCCTGTCAGTGATCCAGCACATTGCCCGGCTGCAGTCATTTCTCCCCTCTCTTCCTCTTCCCACATTAGGCTGGGCAGCAGCAAGAGTCAATCAAATGTTGTGAGGGGGGATCTTTTTTTTTGGGGGGGGGGAGGGGTTGGGTGGCGTGTCCAAGCTCCACTGTATGTGTTAATGAACACAACAATGTGGCTCAAGTGCAAACCCGCAGGTGTACCCCCATAGCAAGCAGCTTGCTTTGGGGGCACACAGAGAAGAGGAGGAGCGTGGAGCACCAGCGGGGGACAGAAGAGGAGGTTTGGGGTTGCTCTGTGTAAAATCATTGAGAAAAGAGCAGGTAAGTAAAACATGTTTGTTATTTTAATTAAAAAAAAAAATCTAAACTTTACAATCACTTTAAATCTTCCCGCTGATTAGAGGACTGCTTAAGGGAGGTTCTTTACTAGTGATTTTGTTCAATCTAAATTTAAGCATAAAAATAGGTGTGTCTTTCTGTCCCATATTTTTAGATTTCTGGTTTTATAACAGTATACCAGATATTTGCATACAATTGTATTTCATTAAAAGAAATAAAATTCTGCAAACTGGAGCGGATGAAAAACTAGGTCATTACCAGTAACAGTTTTTTTTATCTAACCTGCTGTTTTAAATTAGATGATGGATTCCCTTCTTGGTTGCTACGGGTAACAGTTGCATTTTTGCTCCGGTTAGGAAGGTCAGCTCCCCTGACTCATACACTACGTGTGCTGCACTGTGTTGAGCTCAGCCTTTTATGAATTATTCCCAGCAGCTTCCATATTACTCTTAATAATAGAATGTAGTTTTGGTGTTCTTGTTAAACACGCTGCACAAAGTTTTAAAAGTCAAATGTCAAACTCAAAGCAGATTCTGTGGAATTTGGTGACTTTGTAAAACTTTTAAGTAGGTCTTGTGGATCAGGCTACATCCATTTTAATGGAAACTACTTAACAAGAATAGTAGGGAAAGAAAAATATGTAATTTCCTTCTTTTGTTTCCAGCTATAGCAATCTAATCAATAATATCAATTCTTAAAATATGTGCATTTTTTGTTAATAGGAATTTTATTAAAATTTCTTGTTTCTAACTCTATTTATCTTACAGTATTCTGAATAGTAGCACATAGGGTTACTGTATCTCTTTCGATTATCTAGCTGGAGAGGTTGATGAGCCACTTGATAAATCTCACATTTCTTCCTGATTCTCTATATCCATTATATTCTTATTTGAAATGTCATTCTTCAAATGTGCACAGCGAGGACTTGTACTGTCTGTCGGTAGAAATGCTGTAAAGGAGAACAATTAGATAAAATTAGACTATTTCATTTATTTTAAAGGACCTGTGGTTTGAGATCATATTTTATGTTTTATTTTAGAGATTTTTGAATTTATTTGTGTGTCTTATATAGTACAAATAAATATTTAATTTATAATAAAGGACACCCAGAGCACTGTAGGCTAGCTAAAAAGACAATATTTCCCTTATAGGCACACTGCCTCTCTTTAAAATCTCTAATGGAGCCATCCAATAAGATATGTATCATTCCACTGAGTCTGTAAATTACATACTCTCTTCACTGCAGATGGTAAGGAGAAACAAGGAAAATTTTAACAGAGTCAAGAGCTGCACATACTGTCTCGATCTAAAACATATTCATATGCAATATTTCCTATTTTTTAAAATAAATTATTGTAATTTTGAGGTTTTGACCATGATAAATTTGCAGACCCTTAAACTGGTAGACAAGAAACAGTTGTGCACACGCCCCCCGCTTTTGCCATTTCAGAATTCTAATATTAATTATAAGAAGTAAGACGCTTTTACACATCTGTCATGACAGTCTAAAGTTAAGCTGCTCTTTGTTTTAAAGTGAACCTGTGCTTTGCCCAGGCAGGGATGGATATACCATTTGTGCAGAATAGGCAATGCAATGGCATAAGAATCATCAGAGATTTGGGGATCCATTGAGATGGTCCATGGGATAGGTCATGCAGGTGCTGGTATCTCCTTCCACTGTCACATTGGAATGGACTCTTCTCACTTCTAGGGCAGATGGGAAGTTGAAAGCATTCTTAGTGATGCTCTAATCATTCCTCTTAATTTAGGGGACCTTTTTTGCTCAGGGGACATTTGCTAACAGTATCCACCACTACCCCATATACTTATATTTTCATTTTCTACATGTTTAGCCACTGGGAGCAAGAGAAAGCCCTGAATAAGCTTTGAGTCACTAGAGTCATAGCTTATATGCAGCTATGAACTAATAATATCACAGCACTGACTGTCCTAGCAATATCATATGATATGCATATATTACATGTTCCTACATACCCAAAAGTACTCGACAATGGTCCTTCAGCTCCAGAATTTTGAATGGCGTGTCAGGCTAATGAAGGAAAGGTAATTAAATGCTAATGAAGAAGGGAGTGAGAAAAGCAAACTTGTTCCTTATTCCTGCATGGGCAGAGAACAGGTTTAAAATATTGTGAGTTTTGTGTGCTGTAAATATATATATATATATATATATATATATATATATATATATATGTATGTATGCATACATGTATGTATGTATGTGTGTGTGTATATATAGATATATATAAATATATACACTGCTCAAAAAAATTAAAGGAACACTTTTTAATCAGAGTATCACAGCCAAACTCCTGGGATATTGATCTGGTCAGATAAGTAGCAGAGGGGGTTGGTAATCAGTTCCAGCTGCTTTGGTTTTACTGAAATTAACAGGTGCACTAGATGGGCAACAATGAGACGATCACTAAAACAAGAATGGTTTTACAGATGTAGGCCACTGACATTTTTTCCCCTACTTATCTTTTCTGACTGTTTTTCACTAGTTTTGAATTTGGCTAGGGTCAGTGTCACTACTGGTAGCACGAGGCGATACCTGGATCCTACAGAGGTTGCACAGGCAGTCCAACTCCTCCAGGATGGCACATCAATATGTGCCATTGCCAGAAGGTTTGCTGTGTTTCCCAGCACAGTCTCAAGAGCATGGAGGAGATTCCAGGACACACGCAGTTTCTCTAGAGAGATGCACAGGGCCGAAAAATGTCCTTAACCCAGCAGCAGAATCGGTATCTGCTCCTTTGTGCAAGGAGGAACAGGATGAGCATTGTCAGAACCCTACAAAATTACCTCCAGCAGGCAACTGGTGTGAATGTCTCTGACCAAACAATCAGAAACAGACTTCATGAGGGTGGACTGAGGGCCTGATATCCTCTCGTGGGCCCTGTGCTCACTGCCCGGAACTGTGGAGCTTGATTAATTTGCCATTAAACACCAGAATTGGCAAGTCCGCCACTGGCTCCCTGTGCTTTTTGCAGTAGAGAGCAGGTTCACCCTAAGCACATGTGACAGACGTGAAAGGGTGGAGAATGTTATGCTGCCTGTAACATCATTCAGCATGACCGGTTTGGTGTTGGGTCAGTGATGGTCTGGGGAGGTGTATCAATGGAGGAATGCACAGACCTCTACAGACTAGACAATGGCACCCTGACTGCCATTAGATATCGGGATGAAAACCCTGGACCTATTGTCATGCCCTACGCTGGTGCAGTGGTTCCTGGGTTCCTCCTGGTGCATGACAATGCCCAAATGCCCCATGCTTGCCTAACCTATATCCAATAGAACACCTCTGGGATATTATGTTTTGGTCCGACACCGCCAGTTTGTATCTCAGTCTGTTCTGGAGCTCATTGATACCCTGGCCCAGATCTGGGAGGAAATACCCCAGGACACCATTGTTGTCTCAAAAGGAGCATGCCCCGACGTTGTCAGACATGCATACAAGCATGTGGGGGCCATAGAAACTACTGAGTACCATTTTGAGTTGCTGTAATTAAATTTCAGCAAAATGGACTATCCTGTTGCGTCATTTTTTCACTTTGATTTTCCGGGTGTCTTTCAAATCAGCACTCTGTAGGGTGATCATTTTCATTCCCATCAAACGATGTTGCATCCTTTCGTTCCTAACACATTACCCAGTCCATATCAGTCCATTAAGATCTGATGTGCTTTCAAAGTGTTCCTTTAATTTATTTGAGCACTATATATATATATATATATATATATATATATATATATATATATATAGAAAGATAGAAAGATAGATTGATCAATTATTGCTTGGGCTAAAAATTGTCTAAACAATATTTCATATATATTATGTGTTATATTATTATGATATATAATAATTTTCAGTCAGAAGGAGGTGCTCCATGTGGCTTTTTACTCTATTCTTACTTGCATTGTTGGAAAAAGACTTTTGTTTTCAGAGCTCTATAGCTCAAGCTTACACACAAAACTGATTGAGGGGAGTAGCACTTCCCACTCCTTTCCATTTCCCTTCTGCTCTGTTCAGAAGGAACTGTTACGGAGTTTCAAATAAAGAGAGCAAGTCTGAAATTGAACAGCTATCTGTGCTGGCTTTAGAAAACCTGTAGTGAGTTATAAGTCATTGGTGTATGCCATGCATTTGTCTATTTCTAATGAAAAATGTTATTTAAATATTTAAACAGTATTAAACAACGTTAAAACATATAAACTTGATCTTTATGGCAGATTATTATTTTTTTTTTGTTGTTCTTTCTTTTTATTTATTTATTTATTTTTTCTACATGCCCTAATTCAGAGTTTTCCTATTCCAGTACTTGTACCCGACATAAATCCTCTACAGAAGCCTGTGGCTGTTGAAATTCTCATAGGCAGCAATGTTTCTGGAGAAATGGTGAAAGGCAAAACAATACCGCAGCCCTCCCTGCTACAAATAACAATTAAGCACGTACTGAAAATTTTTCATTCACACTACGGCCCTGGTGGATTGATACATTTTCCTTATCAGGATTCATTTATCTTTTCAGGGACTCTGGCTCAGTAGAATCCCCTTTCGCTGACAATTTGTGAATAAATCACTTCAGCTGCAGGAAAGTGCAGAGATTTAATCCATGTTATAAGAGCCTCTCCAGATGACATAGTAAAACTGCCTTTCTCGCTATATGACCTTCAAGGCAGCGATTTTGAAAGATCTGACGTGCAGAGGAGCAACCAGCCAAATGTCACTGATGGGGGACATGCACTTATCGCTAATAATCTACAGCATGATATATACTCAGCAGCCATTTTATTATGTACCTAGTACTAGGTAGGACACAGTTCGTTTTAAGAACAAGCTGGAGTTTTTTTTTTTACGTGAATTAAAACTGAAATCTAAGAAAATCAAAAATAAATGCAGCGATGTATTCATTAATACATCCTTAATCACTTTACCACTGGAGGATTTTCCTGCTTAACCTCCCTGGCGGTATGATTCTTTTGGATTTTAGGTGCTGAAAGCGGTACCATTATTTTTCATGTAATTCTTATATATATATGTATATATATATATATATATATATATATATATATATACATATATTTACATAAAAAGTACAGTAAAACTGCAGGAAAGGGCACTGGGGGGCAATGTAATGTGATTTTATTTTGAACGGTATCAGTGTGTTTGGTGTGTTTTACATTCGAATTTGCCGCCAGTTCCACCCCCCGGCGGACGTCACGTCGCCGGAGACGGAAGCCGGGGGTTGGAGACGATCGGGAGGAAGCTCCGCTGCTGCACACCGCCCGCATTCTTCGCTGGATCCCAGAGAAAAGGTAAGTAAAACCTCTTCCAGCATCCAGCGATCTTCCTAGCGCTACCCCGAGTGTGACTCGGGGTTACCGCTTTTGGCTCTAAAATCTTACCCCGAGTCACACTCGGGAATACCGCTAGGAAGGTTAATGTCCAGGCCACTTTTTGCAACTTGGCACTGTGCGAATTTAACTGATAATTGCGCGGTCATGCAACCTTGTACCCAAACAAAATGTACGTCCTTTTTTTCCCACAAACAGAGCTTTCTTTTGGTGGTATTTGATCACCTCTGTGCTTTTCATTTTTTGCGATATTAATAAAAAAAAATTTTGCGAAAAAATCGACATTTTCTACTTTGACAGTTTTTTTAAATTCTGATATTATATATATATATATATATATATATATATATATATATATATATATATAATATCAGAATTTAAAAAAACTGTCAAAGTAGAAAATGTCGATTTTTTCGCAAAATTTTTTTTTATTAATATCGCAAAATATATAAAATATATAATTATATTCATTATTTTTTACATTCTGATATATAACATTCCCAAAAAAAAAATTAAAAATCAAAATTTTTTAACATTTTAGGCCAATTTTTTTTCTGCTACATATTTTTGGTAAAAAAAATCACAATAAGCGTATTTTGATTGGTTTGCGCAAAAGTTATTGCGTTTACTAACTACGGGAAAGATTTGTCATTTTTATTGTTTATTTTTTTTACTAGTAATAGAGGTGATCTGCGATTTTTTTTTTTTGCGGGACTGCGACATTGCGGCGGACAGATCGGACCCCTAACTGACATTTTTGACACTTTTGGGAGTACCAGTGACATTACTACAGTAATCAGTGCTATAAATATGCACTGTTACTGTAATAATGACACTGGCAGGGAAGGGGTTAACTTTATTGGTGATCAAGGGGTTAAACGTATGCCTCATGCTTACTGACTAGGGATGATCGAACTTTTCAAAAGCTCGGTTCGGCCAGAACATCCGAACTTCCCGAAAGTTCGGCCCGGATTTCAGAACCCCATTGAAATCAATGGGACCCGAACTTCGGTAATCAAAAAACACCATTTTGAAGCCCTAAAACCCAATAAATATCCCTAAAAAGTGCCTAGGGTTCTGGTTCATACCCCAGGGACTATTAATCACACAAAAAAAGTTCTTAAAAATTTTCATTTTTGATAGAGAGCCAATTATTGAAAAAAAATAAAAAATAAAAACATTTCTTTGGATTTAGTATCTGGGGGGTCTAAAAGTGTACCTGTGAAGTTTCAGCTCTGTAAATGTCCAGAACCATAAAAAAAAAAAGATTGTTTGTACTAGGTCACTTATAGAACAGGTTAGTGGCTTCTCGCTTTTCACACCTTGCCGGTTTAGTAGCAGGCTGTTTTTTGGGCATTTTTTTGGGTTCTTTGGAGGCAGGAAAAACATCTGAACTTGTGTATAGTGGTATATAAGCCACTAACCTGTTCTATAAAGTGACCTAGTACAAACCATCTTTTTTTATGGTTCTGGACATGCTACAGAGCTGAAACTTCACAGGTACACTTTTTAGACCCCCCAGACACAAAATCACACAAAAAAAGTTCTTAAAAATTGTCATTTTTGATAGAGAGCCAATTATTGAAAAATTAAAAAAAAAAAATGAAATAAAAAAAAATTCTTTGGATTTAGTATCTGGGGGGTCTAAAAAGTGTACCTGTGAAGTTTCAGCTCTGTAGCATTATGTATTAGGTCACTTATAGAACAGGTTAGTGGCTTCTCGCTTTTCACACCTGGGCGTTTTTTTTTTTTGACGCTAGCGGTTTTTTGGGCATTTTTTTGGGTTCTTTGGAGGCAGGCAAAACATCTGAACTTGTGTATACGGGTATATATACACACACACTTATATGTATATATACACCTAGACATATATAGGTGTGATAGTAGCAGAAATATATGCTTGCGCTAATGAAATCATTTACACTAATATGGTTACGCTCCTATAACACCTATATATGTCTAAGTGTAAAATACATATAAGTATGTGTGTGTATATGCCACTATACACAAGTTCAGATGTTTTGTCTGCCTCCAAAAACCCCCAAAAAATGCCTGCAACAACACACCTGGGCGTTTTTTTTTTTTGACGCTAGCGTTTTTTTGGCCATTTTTTTGGGTTCTTTGGAGGCAGGCAAAACATCTGAACTTGTGTATAGTGGTATATATACACACATACTTATATGTATTTTACACTTAGACATATATAGGTGTGATAGGAGCGTAACTATATTGGTGTTAATTATTTCATTAGCGCAAGTAGTTTTTTCTGTTCCTTTCACACCTATATATGTGCAGGTGTATATATACATACATGGGGGGTGTATATATACCCCCTATATACATGTTCAGATGTCATGCCTGACTCCAAACATGTGCTCAAAAGATCCCTATAGACGCCTGCAGCCAAAAAGAATGCTGACGGGGGTGAAGCCATTTTACTGCAGCGAAAGTGACTTCAGAGAAACTAGCTTTTCTCTATAGCGGTCACCCTTATATGGAAGGGTTTTGTCACCCTGCCATAGCAGTCACTGTCAGTTAACCCTACACTACACTATGGTCCCCTTACACTTAACACTTTCCCTACAGAAACTGAATAAATTAAAGCTAACTAAAGTGTAAAAGAGCACCCTAACTACACTAGATATCCCTTTCCTCACACTAATAAATGCTAAATGACACTTTGTAACAGAAGTCCACGAACTGCTTCCACTCTCTTCCATGTCTTTGTATAACAATGCTAGGAATTTGGCGGGGGCTATCTTATATACTGGGGGGCGTATTCACTAATGATTGGTCTATGGACCCCCTAGTCACTCCAATCACATTCCTATCATTCTCCTGCCCCCTCAATTGGCTTTTGCTAATGGTTCTGGTCCAATCATGGGCTTTTAAAGCCCATTTCCTGTCCCATTGCATTTTGGTCGGTTCTGGTTGCCGAATTCCGAACTTTTTGGGCAAAAAGTTCTAAATTCGGCCGAACCTCGAACAGCCAATGTTCGGGTCGAACCGATGGTCGACCCGAACCGTTCGATCATCCCTATTACTGACGTCTGTGGAGGAAGGGGGTTGTGTGACAGAGACACAGATCGCAGGTTCAGCTATTATTATTATTATTATTATTAAGGATTTCTATAGCGCCAACAGTTTTCGCAGCGCTTTACAATATTAGAGGGAGACAGTACATATACAATACAATAAAATACAAGAGGATAAGCTATGCTGAATCCTGTAATCTGTCACTGTCTGTCACAGAGGAGATCCACCCGCTTTGTTTTCACAAGTAGGCGGATTTTCTTACTCGATCTCCGACGATCGGGGAAGAGCAGCGCTTATCACTGCCTCTCCTCCCCTGGCCCGACTCCCGCTGTGTCTGCACCGCCAAGAGAGGGGAGAGTCTGGTGACGTAGGTCTACGTCGCCAGATGTTAACGAGCCACTTTGCTGCAGTAGCAGCACAGTGACCAGTGGTAAAGTGGTTAAAAGAGAAGTTTGGGTTAAAAAAAATTAACATACCTACTCACCTAGGTGGATGCAGCATTAATGAGCAAGACTGAGAAAAACTGAGAACTGAGCAATCAAAAACTGCTAAGCGCTCATCTCTCAGGTCTTCATTGAGCAGAGAGCTGTGACTGTCAGTCACCAGTATTCTGCTCTGCATCTCCAGTGATCACTGGAGCACTGGGATATGGACGGGCCGGGAGCGGCTGGCTCAGGGTCTCAGCAGTATGCTTAGAGGCTGAGCCAGATGCTCCTCAGGAACATTTAACGCAGTATATTTCTGTGCGTTATTGCATGTTGAACACTGTTGATTTCTGAGCATTATTGCACGTTTAATGTGGTATATTTCTGTGTGTTACGTGCCGTTTAACGCAGTATATTTCTGTGCGTTAGTGCACGTTTAACGCAGTGTATATTTCAGTGCGTTATGTGCCTTTTAATACAGTAAATTTCTGTGTGTTAGTGCAGCTTTAACACAGTATATTTCAGTGTGTTATATGCCATTTAGTGCAGTATATTTTTGTGCATTACTGCATGTTTAACGCAGTATATTTAAGTGCGTTATGTGCTGTTTAACGCAGTATATTTCTGTGCGTTAGTGCAAGTTTAACGCAGTATATTTAAGTGCGTTACTGCACTTTTAACGCGGAAGAAGACTCCCCAGAGAGCTGGGGCTCTCGTGCACATTGCTGGATCGAGATGGAGCTCAGGTAAGTATTGGGGGTAAGTGGGAAATAGGGTAGTTGGCGCTGCCGGTATAGTGGGTGTAAATAAAATAAATAAATAAATATAAAACTGTGATATAGTTGTGCACAAGATATATATGTGTAAAATAGAGCAATAATAAATATATATTAAAAATACACTTTAAATTATTATGCAATCAACATCTAATAAAATGCAATATGAGTAAATGACCAGTGAAAAAACGTGGAGAAAGTGCAAAGTGCGCACCAAAATAATAAATGGTAAGTGGTATGATAAGATCTGAATAAATAGATAGATGCAGTAGTAGAATTAATATGTGCTGGTGATATACAGTGCTTAATAAATAGCACTGCCATTGCCCAGAACGCAAGGCATTGCGTTCCAGGACACCATTTTCATGCTCTAAATTGTCTTTTAACATGTGAGTACCCATTTATTGTACATTGATTTTGAATAAAGGTGTAAACGATATTACACTATCGAGCCTTTCTTTGCCCTATGTGACCCTCCCATCCGCACATACCATTGAGTGACCGGACCCCACTCACGGACCGCCGGATATCACATTACCAGGAGAAGACCCCACTCAGCCTGTTTTCTCTTTGGGACATCTGGGACCCCCAGGGACTGCCAACAACACTCTCCCCCAGCATAAGGAGTGAGCTAAGGAGTCAAAGGAAGGAGCACCCAGCTATATTCCAATACCCGCTCTATACCCCTGTGTGGGGTGGGTATATCTGGTTAGTAGGTCTTTTTACTAGGGGTCACCCCGCACCGAGCCAGTCACCCACCTTGGGGTTATCGTAAGGTTGTTCCCACTATTTACCCGCACATCCATCAAGTCATGGACTAATTTACTTTTCTCTTTTTCAATATTGGCCTATTGGACTTTATTCCAGCCAGACATCTAACTGTCATTCATTGTGCACATTCTTGCACTATTTGTTGTGTGATTCACTTATTAATCTTTTATTTTTATTTTTTCACTTTATTTTCAGTGCTATTTATTAAGCACTGTATATCACCAGCACATATTAATTCTACTACTGCATCTATCTATTTATTCAGATCTTATCATACCACTTACCATTTATTATTTTGGTACGCACTTTGCACTTTCTCCACGTTTTTTCACTGGTCATTTACTCATATTGCATTTTATTAGATGTTGATTGCATAATAATTTAAAGTGTATTTTTAATATATATATTTATTATTGCTCTATTTTACACATATATATCTTGTGCACAACTATATCACAGTTTTATATTTATTTATTTATTTTATTTACACCCACTATACTGGCAGCGCCAACTACCCTATTTCCCACTTACCATTTTATACAGTCTTCGGTCTGTAGTCTAGGGTAGGCTGCAGCCGATTTAAATATATATCCTTTCCTATTCCTTGGATAACCTTAGCGCGGATTTTACTCTTACCAAGTATTGGGGGGGCTACTGCACACAGAAGGTTTTTTAACTTCATGCATTGAATGCATGATGGTAAAAAGCCTTGAGCCTTTACAAGCACTTAAGGAACTATTTGAAAATACAGTACATGTGATGATGTTTCCAATGAATACATATTTTATAAAGTATGTGCCTGCACTTAGGGGTCTGTTTACAAAGCCTTACCACGGTCATACCATGACTTGAAAAAAAAAAGACCTCTGCACATTTATTAAGCACAGTTGGGAGTTAAAAAAAAGAATGAGAAAAGAAAACCCAGGTCACATGATCTTTCAAAGTCATCTGACTTACCACTCCTCCAGTTATGAAGTTCTCTCAAGTGCATTCAAGTGGAACTAACTCTCAAATCAGCATAAACTATTGCCAATCTTTATGCTGCTAATGTTAGTAAATAGATAGCAAGTTTTATTATATTCACTTATTTTAAACTTTTGTTCAATTTCTTCCTGGTTTCTGGCCCAGGCCAAAATGATGTCATACATGCCAAGAGTCTTCATGGTCATTTTTTTTTTTTCTTTCACCTGGTGGAGGGGAGTAGGGGCTTACTCATCTAGGCATACCCTCCTGCCTGCAAGTATGAGCAGATGGATTCCAATAAGTAAGTGCTACTTGAATCAACTGCCCTTACTCAAGATGGCCCTGACTAGAAATGCTAAGGGGTGTTTTTCAAAATGATTACAAAGTAATAAATACTTTGAGTATTAAACATTAATGAAATAGTGTTTTCAGTTTGTGGTGTTTGGATACAGTTAAGTTCTACTTTAAACACACTGAAGCTTGTACACTGTGGGCTGTATTTTATAAATGGGCTGTAAAATGTAGGCCTCAGTGTAACGTTCATGATCCGTTCTCTGTTAGAAAAGGGGCCCTTTTTGTAGTTTTTTTTACATGTAGAGGGATAATCAATAAGGTTTTAGCAATATAAAAGACAATAAAATGTAATATTGGAAATAAGCATATTACTAAACCACACGTATTTTGAGAAGTCTGGCTGAGTAAAACATTTGTAAATCAGATTGGCTAGTTGGTCCATTCTGTCACGGGCTTCCGTGTGAATGTTCTGTGTAGTGTCAGCATTACAGCGGTAGTATACCGCTTTTTTTTACTTTTAACTACAGGTAAGCCTATAATAAGGCTTACCTGTAGGTACAATTAATATCTCCTAAACCTACACGCGTGCAGCGCATGCGTTCTGAAGGTCCGGGGGGACCTTCAGAGTTCCTTGCCGGGAATTGCCAGAAAATGAATCCCATGCGCATGCGCGGGAGTGACGTCATCGCGGCTCCGGCCAATCACAGCGCCGGAGCCGCTGAACCAGGAAGAGACGCCGAGGGATCATGTCAGCGCCCACAGCGGTGTCCGGAGGTCCGTGTTGGGGCATTGTTCTAAGGTAAGTGTTTCATAATGAGCTAGTATGCAATGCATACTAGCTCATTATGCCTTTGTCTTGCAGGTTTTTTTTTTTCTTTTTTTTTGTATGAGTTTACTACCGCTTTAAGTCTGGCGAGGATTTCTAAAGAATTGCCAATTAACTTTTCCTACCGCACTTATAAAGCAGAAAGACCTTTACTGCATTTGGTATGCAGCTATTGTGCATTTTTAATTTAAACGACAGATTAGCAGAATTATATTTTTGCAGTTCTGGAAGCCCTCAAGTTCTTTTTCACTCTCAAAATATTGTAAAGATTTCTATTTAATTAAATTCAATTGAGAGTACTGTGACTGTGTTGCATGCGTACACACGGACACACACAACAAAAACTCCAGAGCAGCTGTCAGTCCTGCATTTCTGATGTTCATGCTTAGCTGCCCATGCTAGCTTCGGGAAAGAAAATATTCATTTATACATCTAGATTTGCTCAGTCAGAGGATTTCATGGTTCGTCTCAGGGGTAGGCAAACTGCTGGTGTGTCTGACCAGGCCTCAGGTTAGTTAGACCTTAAGACTGAGTTGATTCTCTGAAGAAGAAAGGCCACAACTTAGTTCCAAAAACTTTTTAAAGGAACTTTTTTTCTTTACTAGGAGATGTATCCATACTCTTCTGAATGAATGCAGATTTTCAGGTAATTATTCACTTAAAGTGTTCATGAACCCACAACAGTAAAATCAGCCTGTATATGCAGTAAAGCATGCTTGTTATACTCACCTGAGGGGTTAATCCTCTGCATTTTGTAGATCCTGTCTTCTCTGATCCTCCCCCTTCTTTCACAGTCCCCAATCTATCTGCTGATAGAACAGAGCCTTGAGGGCACCCTGCACATGCTCAGTTTGGTGTGAGAAATTGTTTTTTTTCTTGGGCGGGTGCTTGTGATCAGCACAGGGCCAATCAGCAACTGTCCAGACAGAGGATCAGGGGTCATACAGCCTCATAAATCACAAATAGAATGAAAACTCCTCCTACAAGCTTTAACCAGACACTGATAGAAATCACAAGACTGCTATATACTGCTGATGAGAAAAGGTATTTAGAAGTTTATATTTACTAAAATATTTGCATTTCCATGTTCTGTGTACTGTGGGAGACCTTTAGCCTGTTCTTACAGTTCACCTGCTGCATAAGCAGAGTTGCAAGAAAACCAACTGATTTGTGTTATCTCACAAACACAAGCAGTTATCTGTATTGATGGTTTATGGGTTTTCCTCTAGAAGAGGGGGATGGCTAATAGATAATCAATCTATTGTCCATCCAATAGACCAGCCATTATAAACCAGAGTTCTTTCACAAGCTTCTAGGTGTTCCTTAAGCTGGTGCTGATTAACTTCCCAGTTGGTGGTACCTACATAGTTCCAGGGCCAACTCCACATGGCAAAGATGGCAGCATAACCCCAAAAGACTTTTTAACTGTCTGTAGGGGTGACCTTCTCTCCACCGATGTAAAGTTTGCATTCTTTTGAAAATTTTCTTATTGGCCTCTAAAATGGTTTTAGTAAGGGTTCCCCAAGACCCGGAAATTATTTTAGAGGTTCCTCTGGTGTAAAAAGATTGAGAAAGGAAGCAATGGATTCAATAATGAGTCTATTAAAAGGAGACTAATTAATGAGTGTAGTTAACCTTTAATCTTCTTACAGCTTGATTCGCTTAACATCTTATCATGTACTGTTAGAAGTTTCTTATTTCTTGAAAGCAGCCTAGTGTAATCTGGCCTTCCTCTTCATGTGAGATAAAAAAGTTAGTCTGAAGTAACCCACATTAAAAACATACAATAAATGTGAATTTGTTTTTTATTTATTACAGGTATTTACAGCATATAGAACTGTGTGGGTAGAACTCCATAGAGAAGGAGATAAGGGAAAAGTAATTGTGGGGGTTTGCTATAGGCCACCTAAACAAGGGGAGGAGGTAGAGCTGGAATTTTTATCACTGTTGGGTAAAGTGGCAAAACTGGGATCAGTCATCATATTGGGGGACTTCAATTATCCCGACATTGACTGGGAAGAGGGGACTACACACTCACAGAAGGCCCGTCTATTCACGGAAACCTTACAGGATAATTACATGTCACAGTTGGTGGATTCTCCTACTAGGGAAAACGCAGTCCTGGATCAATAGATCACTAATGACCCTGACCTAATCTCGGAGGTAGGAGTCCAGGACTACCTGGGCTCTAGCGATCACAGGATGATCACATTTAGTGTAAATAACAAAATAACAATGCAAGTGGGGAACATAAGAACCCTTAACTTCAGAAGGGCAGACTTTCCAAAATTGTACTCGTTGATGGAAAGGGTAAACTGGGACCAAACCCTGGGATCACTGACCACTGAGGAAAAATGGGAATGCTTTAGGAACATATTAAGCAAATGCATCTTGCAGTGCATTCCTATGGGAAATAAATTTAGAAGAGACAAAGCCAAACCTGGCTGGCTAAACCATAGCGTTAAAAAACTTATTAGGGGAAAAAAATTGGCCTTCAAGAAGTATAAATCAGAGGGCACAGTATTGGCTTTCGAGCAATACAAGGAGGCAAATAAGAAAAGTAAACACGAAATCAAGATGGCTAAAATCAACTTTGAGAGACAAATAGCGGAGGATAGTAAAAAAAACCCAAAGAAATTCTTTAAATATATCAACAGCAAAAAAGCTAGGGCTGAGCATATTGCGCACATAATTAACGATGATGGGAGGATGGTTACAGAGGACACTGAAAAAGCAACCGTGCTGAATGCTTTTTTTTGTCAGTCTTTACACATGAAAAGGAGGGGTACACTGACCATGACTGTATGGTTAGTAGTAATACACAGGACTTGCCACTATGGCTAACAGAGGGTGAAATCAGGGAAAGGCTGGATAAACTTAACACAAACAAATCACCAGGCCCGGATGGCGTACATCCGAGAGTACTCAAGGAACTCAGTAAGGTTATATCCAGACCACTGTTCCTGATCTTTGCGGACAGTATTAGGACAGGAGATGTACCAGGGGAGTGGAGGAAAGCTAACGTAATTCCGATATTCAAAAAGGGTCAGAGGCATATCCCGGGTAATTATAGGCCTGTCAGTTTGACATCAATAGTATGTAAACTTCTGGAGGGGATGATAAGGGACTATATCATAGAGTTTGCTAAAGACAACAACATCATCAGCAGTAATCAGCACGGGTTTACAAATGGGCGTTCTTGTCAAACCAATCTCAACATTCTACGAGGAGGTGAGCTGTGAGCTAGATAGGGGCAGACCAGTGGATGTGGTGTACTTGGATTTCGCTAAGGCGTTTGATACAGTTCCCCACAAGCGCTTAATTTATAAAATAAGGTCTGCAGGTATCGACAGCAGGGTTTGCTCTTGGATACGGAACTGGCTAAAAGGGCGTGTCCAAAGGGTAGTAATAAACAGCGCATACTCAGACTGGTCTGAGGTTGTAAGCGGGGTCCCCCAAGGCTCAGTCCTGGGACCAACCTTGTTCAATTTATTCATAAACAGCATTGAGGACGGGATCAGTAGTTCAATATCAGTTTTTGCAGATGACACTAAATTGGCCAGGGCAATAACTGCACAGCATGAAGCAGATATCCTACAGAATGACCTAGACAAAATAACGGAGTGAGCAACGACATGGCAAATGAGGTTTAACGTGGAGAAGTGTAAGGTTTTGCACTTGGGGACTAAAAACATAAAAGCACAATACACGTTAGGAGGGGAACACTTGGGGGAATCAAAAATGGAGAAGGATCTGGGAGTCTTGGTGGATGATAGATTAGGAAATAGCATGCAATGCCAAGCGGCAGCTGCCAAAGCCAGCAGAATATTAGCATGCATAAAGAAAGGGATGCATTCCAGAGATAAGACTATAATCCTTCCACTTTATAAAACTCTGGTCCGACCGCATCTGGAGTATTCTGTCCAGTTCTGGTCGTCAGTCCTCAGGAAGGATGTGTTGGAGCTGGAGAGAGTCCAGAGAAGGGCAACTAAACTGATTAGGGGATTGGAGGACCTTAATTACGAAGAGCGTCTGCAGTCGCTCGATTTATTCTCCCTGGAGAAGAGACGCCTGAGGGGGGACATGATAGCAATTTATAAATATCTCAATGGGGATCCCAGCTTAGAAAAAAAGCTGTTCAGTCGAAGGGATTCCATGAGGACAAGAGGGCATACAATGCGATTAGAGGAGAAGCGTTTTAACCTCAGGCAACATGGGGGGTTCTTTACTGTTAGGGCTACAAGAGTGTGGAATTCTCTACCACAAGAGGTGGTCATTGCGGGAAGTATGGTGGTTTTCAAAAGACTCTTAGACTTACATCTCAAGGATCAGGATATTCAGGGCTATGTGAGATGATTACAGCCACACACACCTACACAGGTTGAACTGGATGGACTTTTGTCTTTATTCAACCTCAACTACTATGTAAGTATGTAACTATATGTAACTATGACAATTAAAGTGATTTTAAAGCTTTAATAATAAATATGTTATACTAACCTGCTCTGTGCAGTTGGTTTTGCACAGTGGCCCGGATCCTCTTCTTCTCGGGTCCCATGCCGGCACTCCTGGCTCCTCCCTCTTGTTGGGTGCCCCCACAGCAATCAGCCTGCTATGGGGACACCTGAGCCAAGCCTCTTTGTGTGTCCATTCACACATGAAGCTGCAGCTTGGCCCCGCCACCTTTATCTCCTGATTGGCTCACTGGCTGTGATTGACTGCTGCCAATAGCCAATCAGGAGTGCAAATCCTCTCGTGCAAGGCTCTCATGGACATCTCTGGATCGAGAGTGGGCTCAGGTAAGTAAGGTCCACTGCACACAGAAGTTTTTTTTTTTTACCTTCAGCCTTTACAACCACTTTAACATATATATACTGTGTGTGTGTGTGTGTGGATAGATAGATAGATAGATAGATAGATAGATAGATAGATAGATAGATAGATAGATAGATAGATAGATAGATAGATAGATAGATAGATAGATAGATAGATAGATAGATAGATAGATAGATAGATAGATAGATAGATAGATAGATAGATAGATAGATAGATAGATAGATAGATAGATAGATAGCTATATATATATACAGTATATATTGTACAGTCACGTTGTCCCTGCCCTCAAGGAGCTGACAATCTAAGTTCCTTAGCTCACATTCATACATACACATACTAGAGCCAATTTAGACAGGAGCCAATTACCTTACCAGCATGTCTGCTGAAGAAAACCTGAATACCCAGGGTAAATACACACATGCAAACTCCAGGCATCTATGCTATTAGTGGCATGATTGTGATTCGAATTGACAACCCTGGTGCTGCTTGGCAGAAATGCTAACTGCTTGGCCACTGTAAAGTGATAAACTAGGACTGGGTAAAATTGCATTTCTAGCCTTTGCCAGAAGCATGTTTGTGTTTAAGGCCTCAAATTGTTGGCAAACTCTTCCAGTGGGGATTGCTTTGTTGACAACTACCTAAGAGTGGATGATTTTAAAAATGAATGTGTCATGTGTCATATTATTGATACCTACATCTCAGATTGTCCTCTGCACACTTCTTGTGTTATCTCAAAGAGTCTATTGAGTCCTCCTAATCCTTGTCTTGGACTACAGAATAATTACCTTTTTGTTATAGAGATCTGTGTGTGGGGGTGGTTGAGTAGTTTAGCAAAAGAAAACTGTGAGGGCTGACACCACCCAGTCAATACAAATACTGTATGTTGTCAACATATCAGTAAGACCTAGTTGCTGAGTGCATTTCTGAAAGGTAGTTTTTTGTACTTTCAGGGTCTTTGGAGGGATAAAACCCTGGAAAAGGTGCAGAAATGTACTACATTTTTTTTTTTGCCTTTGACATACATTTTAAAGGTGTTGTTAACAATGATTTATATCTATGTTTAATAGCTTTACTAAAACCTACCTTTTTTTGCCTGTACTGTAATACAGCTTGAGCCTTCTGGGTGGTATTAGAAATTGGACTACTTAGCCTTTTCCTTCAGTGTGATATCACTGAACTACATAAATGTATGTCATAGTGTGACCAATCTAAAGGAAGCTGATGTTGGTAAGTAACGTGTAATTATTCCACCACTTACCAGCCAATACTTATTAAACAGTCTTTATCACAAGGGAACAGGACGATCCTCCCTACAAGTCATTTTCTGCCACTCTGGAAATTCAGTGCGTATGATGAATTATCTCATGTCCCATATGTATATCAACATATGTGAAAAGAAGTTCTATTGAAGTTCTATTTGTATGTGTGTATGTGTGTGCTGAAATTAATTAGACAAGGCTAGGGTGCTTTGATTTCTGCATCTTGCACAAATGCCAAATGGAAGCCACTTTCAAATGCTCTTTAGAAAAATCGGTCTCCTAGAAAGATGACTGAAAAATATTTTATTTGCAAATTTTGCTGACAGACTGAAGTATTTGAAAAAATACCCGTTCATGTGACCTGCAGCAACCAATCACATTTCGTTGATAATCAGGGAGAATGTGGTTCACTGATACAAGCTAAAAGCAGTAGGAACATTTTTTTCAGAAGGAAGGAAGCAGAAGGAAAGGTGAATATATATTTTTTTTTCTCCTACAGGTAATTCCTTTAAGTTTATTTACAGCACTTCAGCAAGGTAGATAGGCATGTACCGTTCGATTTTTGCAAAATATACCTAGGGTGCATAGCATAGGGTGGGAGAAATCTGGGCTTAATATGTATACATAGCCCACACTTTTTTTTATAGTGTAAGGGACGATTAGAATATGTTCTTATTGTTGTCTGTGTCCTCGCCTAATGAAGGGGTCCTGCATGGCACGAAACATTGCCATATGTTTACCATGTGATCTTGAAATTAAAGCTTTTGAGGAATTCTTTGGTGTGCTGATGACTTTTCTTAACTCTGATTGTCTATGGTTTCAGCCTGTGGTCATTACAGCACTCAGTATTACTGAACAGCCATTTTCAGGAACGTGTGCATGTCAAATATCGCATTTGGAGAAGTTGAGGGTACAGTTGTGATATTACTGACTCCAATGCCAGTTACTGAGAGTAAAACAATTGAAGAGGTGAAGGTATTTCCATTGCAGCATTTCTTGTTCTCAGACTTAAAGCGGTAGTATCCCGCTTTTTTACACTTTTACCTACAGGTAAGCCTATAATAAGGCTTACCTGTAGGTAAAAATAATATCTCCTAAACCGGCATGGTTTAGGAGATATTTACAGTGCATGCAGCCGCTCTCGCGAGCGGCGCATGCGCTCTGAAGGTCCGGGACCTTCAATTAAGTTGCCAGGAGCTTGCCGGAAAAATCACTCCCGCGCGCATGCGCGGGAGTGACGTCATGGCGGCTCCGGCCAATCATCGCGCCAGAGCCGTCTCTTCCGGCCAATCACCGCGCCGGAGCCGCCGAACCCGGAAGAGACAGCGAGGGATCATGGCAGCGCCCGCAGCGATGTCCGGGGGTCCGTGTCTGAGCTTCGTTCTATGGTAAGTTACACATAATGGGCTAGTATGCGATGCATACTAGCCCATTATGCCTTTGTCTTGCAGGTTTTTTTTTTTGTAAGGGTTTACAACCGCTTTAAAATTGAAAAATAAACTGTAAAGGAGCTTGTTTGGCTGTACTTCTCCTGTGGATCACAGGAGTGCAGTTCATTCTGCACTCCTTTGACCCATTTTCAGTCGACAGCGGACTGAAGCCCGCTGTAGGCTGATGTCACAGAGCCTGTCCAGGCTTGGGCAAAATTACAACAATGGAGTCGGGATCCGCCCACATGCCTGGACTGGCACCCAGCCACCCGCTTCCACCCCCTCCACAGCCCAGCCCTCAAGTGAGCGAAGGGGGGAGAGCAGAGAACAGCTCTCTGCTAAGGAAGCTGTGAGAACCGAGCGATTGGCAGTGTTTGATCACTTGGTCCTCAGTGTTAGAGACATCAGGGGGGCAGATGCAGCATTGGACTGACTATGCATTCTCAGTGTAGGCGCCAGGGGACAAATGTCGCATCAGACTGATGCTTTAGACAGGTCATGCATTAATAGGCTTGCAAGCCTCAGTTAAAACAAAGCACTTCAGTAATCTACACCAGTATCTACTACAGGCCAGTGCTTAAAGCTACAGCTGTCTGGGTATGATCTGATTACAATACTGCATTGGGTATAGCTGGTCACAGGATCACAATACTTTTTTTACAACTGATCAATAAGGTTTCTATTCACGGTCTGAACCATAAAATGAATGTGTAGTAGTTTTTCTACTCTGTATTTACCTCTTCATGTACTCTCATTTTTAGTCACCAAGCGACATTTTTGTTACACTTTCCAGCTCCTACCTACCTTCTGTTGAAAAAAATAGCCTGTTGACAAAACTCAGTCGCTCAAGCTGACTTTATACATACAAGTGAATGACTCATTGCTTTGATTCCTAATTTTCTCTTCATGGCTTTGGTCCCTGGGCTTTGGAGACAGAGGGAGTTATTTACTAAAACTGGAAGGTGCAAAATCTGGTGAAACTCTGCACGGAAATCAATCAGCTCCCGGGTTTTATTGCCAAAGCCAAATTTAACAAGCTGAAGTTAGAAGCTGATTGGCTACCATTTACAGCTGCACTAGATTCTGAGTGCACCAGTTTTAGTTTTTTGCCCCAGACTGTCTTAAAGGAGCCCATAGTGGTTTAGAAGAAATAGAGGGGTTGATTTGGTAAAGGAAAATAGACTGTGCACTTTGAAAAGTGCAGTTTATCCAAGGCTTAGTAAATGAGATAAAGTTTCACTTTGCAAAGAATACCCAATCATATGCAAGGAAAATAAAAAACAGCATTTTACTTGCACCTGATTGAATGATAGAAGTCAGCAGAGCTTCTGCTCATTTACTAAGCTATGGAGAAACTGCTCTTGCAGAGGGCAACTGCAAAGTGCACAGTCTATTTTCCTTTCGTAAATCAACCCCATAGTGTCTAAAAGGAGAGAGCCCATAGTGGTTTTGGAGTTCAGTATCATGGGTACATCCCGTACACATAATTTTTATCTGTAAAATAAAGTATATACTGTATATATACTATAATATACGCATTTTGTTTTAATTCATGTTCCAAAGGTTCTCCTATTAGCATAGTCTTCTACTCATCTTATGTGTGGCATCTTCAATAAAACTATATCTTAATTGTCTTGCAAAGACTTAGTACAGACTCATTTAGAATTCCACTTTTTCCATGCTCCGATTAGGACGAATCTAAAAATATTTATAGGCTGCAAACTAAATCAGCTCCCTCTTTGCTTTGCCATCGAGGATTTGTTTGTGCCTTTGATTTGGCAGAGGTTCTATTTTACTTAAAGAGAAAATCTAAAGGATTATGTTTAAACCGTAGGTTGTCTTTGTTAGTAAACTTAGCATTTTATTTCCGCTCTCGTTTTCCTGTTCAGTTCTATTCAAATTCGTCTTTCTTTGACCCTGAGTGAAATTCAATCACTGTAAACTTGTGGTGCTGAGAGGAGTATCATCTTGAATGAACAAATTCCTCTGCTTTGTCTCCATAGAGGAACATCTCCTAACGCTCTGAAACATTAACTGCTGTAAATTAACTTTCCGCAACCCTACCAGAAAAGGCTGGAAAGAAGCTTGCGAGAAATAACAAGGGAGTTTTGCAATGGCTTTTTGCAAAGATCTGCAGTGTAAGAAAAGCACCCATGGATAACACAAACCAGAATCTGTGCAGCATCTGCTTTTAGCTCGCTGAACTCATAGCATAAAGTAGCTAGGGAATTTTGCTGTTTGTGCACGCAACACTTTTTTTGACCAGTATAACAATGGGACTTTTGTTTGCTAAGTTGAATATCGTGGATCGTTGTCTGCATGGTCAGCCAACTTTTCCTTAAGACTCCCTCAAATGTTCATGATGTGGATGACCAGACACGTTAAAGCAAACCAGTGCTTTATGAATGCACTAATATTACTGGATACTAACATATATAGGTAAAATTGATCCAAGGAATATCCGATTGCCTCTGGGGGGATCAGGAAGGAATTTTTCCCCTGCTGGAGCAAATTGGATCATGCTTTTCTGGGGGGTTTTGCCTTCCTCTGGATCAACTGTGGGAATAGAATTGTGTATATGGGATTGTATGGTTGTTTTTTTTTTTTTTCAGTTTTTTTGTTTTTTATATTGGTTGAACTAAATGGAGTTGTCTTTTTTCAACCTATCTAACTATGTACAGTATCTATGTAAGGACCAAGTCATTTTAAAGAGTTTGTAAACTCTGACACCAAAATCATAAAAACTATATAGCCATTAAAGAATGTTTTTTTTACATCATTCCACCTTATTATGTATCCCCCTCAGTGCTTTCTTTTTCAGTTGACTTATGTTTTCCTGCCTACTATCTGAAGCCGGCGCCATGTTTTCTGCTGTCTTCTGCATCTATAGTGTAGCATATTTCCGCCCTTTCTCTCAGTAATGGCCGAAATCTTGCACATGCCCATTCATTATTAGCCAAGCCTTGTTTCATTCCTAAATCACCATAGCAACAAACTCCGGCATATGAATGAATTGCACCTTTACTCTTAACCTCCCTGGCGGTGATCCCGAGCGTGACTCGGGGTTGATTTTTTCTATCAGGAGCGGTAACCCCCGAGTCACGCTCGGGGTGAATGTGCAGAGAGCGCAGCAGTGTCTCTTACCTTCTCCTGGCGATCCAGCGATGATCTCTCATTGCTGTGACCGCCAGCCGAGAGTCCCGCCGCTCCTCCGTCCTCCGTCGGTGTGATGACTTCCTAGTTCCGTTCCCTGCAGCAGCAATGCTGCATGGGAGCAGAACTAGGGAGGGAAATTGAAAAAAAAAAAAAACGTTGCACAAAACACAAACACATAACACATTTTATATTATATATATATATATATATGCATATATATATATATATATATATATATATATATATATATATATATATGTATATATATATATGCATATATATATATATATATATATATATATATATATATATATGCATATATATATATATATATATATATATATATATATATGTATACATACACACACACACATATATATATATGTATATATATATATAAAATTATATTATTGATTCAATTATAATTCATGCGTTATATATTACATATATATATATGTGTGTGTGTATTTATATATATATATATATATATACACACACACACACACATATATATATATAATATATAATGCATGAATTATAATCTAATCAATAATATAATTTTATTATATATATTAAATAATAAAATTATATTATTGATTTGATTATAATTCATGCGTTTGTGTTTCAAATTTATCACATCTGGGATGTCTACTAGACTCTTGTTTTGGTCAGGTTTAAGTCAGTAATTACTAAGAATTGTAGGCCTATAATACATAACGCCAAATTTCCATGAAAAGAATTGTACCGCTTTTGGTACAGAATTCCTGACAGAATCATACCGCCAGGGAGGTTAATCGAGGTACTAATATAAGCAGAAGAGTAGCTGTTTACTGACTGTTTTGGTGTGCTTACATGTTTGGAATACAGTACATTGCAGCTGGCAAGTAATGCGCCGTTTCTCCAACTTGTCCCGTGATCAGCTCCGATGTTTACACCCCTTTGTGACATAACAATTCACATGGGGTGTTTCAGGACATCGAGCAGGGGGATGTACTGACGTGAGATTGCAATGTAATGCAGCAGAGAGAAAGATTCAGGCACGGCACAGGCAGGAACTGATGACACACAGAGCGTGCCATAAATCGCGGGACATATGCGCATGCGCCAGTGACATCATTAGGTGAAGATAGCTCAATTTCTATGGAACAACAAAGGTTAGAGAGAATATAAGAACAGCACCATGTCCATTTTATATTATTATTTTAATGAGGGAAAGTATAAATTTAGAGTTTACTTCCACTTTAAAGCTTACATTAATAAATACCTTCAGAGACACATACCGTATACTTATATTCCTTTTGCTGCCCCACCACTCCATGGTAGAGGAGCAGAAAGTCATTTGCAAGTTATAAATCACTGGAGACATACTTTACAGTGCACTATGTCCGAGTTGCTCCCCCATACCTTGTATACCAAGTACTGGGTATTTCCTTTCTTCAGCTCCTAGCAGTAAAAGGAGCAGTGGGTACGTGAGGCAGAGGTGATAGGAAGATTGAAATATATACAGTATGTTTTTTGGCTACAAGGAAAGTGCTACACCTAAATAATTATGTTTTAAAATTTGTCACAAAAGCAGTTAAAGTAAATTAGATCTGAGATTAAAACTAAAATAGCTAGGTTCATACTTGAGCATTGGCTTCTTCAAGGATCCTAGAAGTGTTTTAAAACATGTTTTTTATGCGTTTTCAGGCATGTCAGTTTGTTTTTTAGGCCAATGGAAAGCAGGTTACTAGGAAGTGGGCATTGACATGACAAAAACCTGTTATGCATGCTTTTCCTGCACTCCCATTGCAGTTTATGGGGCCAGTAATGTGTGATCCTGCCCAAAAGAATACTACTTTGACGTGATAAGCAACAACACATGTGAAAATCGAATTCTTATTGTGAAGTATTGTCATGCTTCTGGAAACACAGTGCAAATTGCTTAGATGTAAATGGTGGCTTAAGCAAAGACCTGTGCATACCCTTGATAGGCAATATACCTTTAAACCCAGGATGTTCAGTTATGCAGATCTTAACATTCCTTGGTGCTATTAGCATCTTTAGTAGTGTAGTGTGCGAAGCAGCTTATCCAAAGGTGCCTGCTTTAAAGGATAAGTTCACCTTTTTAGAAAAAATTATTAATGCACATTTATTTGCAGGTTGAAAAAATGTGTATTATTATTTTTTCTTGAAGGAGCCTGTAAAGCATTGCACAAGCGATCAGCAGATCACTGATGCCATGCAGGCCTCGTACAGGCAAGCCAAAACACTCTGACAGGAAGAGAGAATAAACCACTACAATGCTCACCACACCATTGTAGTTTATTAGAAACTACATGCAGACAGCCGCTAAGACTGTTGGGACTTGTAGTTTTCCATTCACAGAACACTGTATATAAGTGATGTGACTGGGCTGGCGGAGCCGGGCGATTGGGTGGGGGGGAGGGGGCGGTCCTTTCATAACATAGTTTAGCAAGTTTGTATTTTAGCAACCAATAAAAAGTATTGTACTTTCCTGTGTGTTTCTAAAGGCCAACATGTTACAAAAAATGACTGCTTCCTCTAGTTTACACTGCTGTCTGTTTCTTGAGGACATGGGTGTTGATAGACCCTGGCACCCAGGTCACATGCCCCAGATTTTCCTCTGGGTGCCTTGGGTCTCATATGAGATTTTGTTTTGGAACATTGTATAACCTATCTACTTTTGAATCTACGTTATTTAGTTTGTCATCATATAATGAATGTGTTTTCTACAGTTTTCAAACCAAATTTCATTTTGTTTAGGTAAAATAACTAAAAAAATCTTAGATTTGATCCAAAATGCTATTCATGGTATCCTTCCAGTTCCTGTGTAATCTGTGCACCCAAAGGTGCCCCTGGTCTATAAAGATCCAAGAAATGCTTGGGGAGATTTCCTCTCGCTATCTGTCACAGTGACAATGTTGTCACCACAGCAGGAAGTGAAAAAGATCTTGATGGGTTTACAGAGAGCAAAAAAATACACTGCCAGAGGCTTTAGTCTCCCACCAGAAAATCTCTCCAATAGGGTCATGGATAACAATAACAACTGGATGGAAATTCTAACCATTTCCCACTCTGACCAAAACTAAAAAAAGTTTTTTTCTTGGAGTCTTACTTTAGGAAACCACTTTTTTTAATCCTCGGTTAGCCACTTGTGTTAATTGTTTTTAGTTTTCTGATGCTTGGCAATTGCAAAGGAGAATGAAACACAAAAACGTTCTTAGACATAAAGGAAAATGACTTAATGAGTTTGTGCCATGCAAAGTGTTAGAAAAAGAACAGACACAGAATTGTATTTGTTTATTGAAAGCTTTACCAGATTGTAGAACTGCCAGACACAGAACATACAAAGAATGGAGCTTGACTCTGCTGCTCACATTCAATTGGTCAATACATATGTCACTTATCTCTCAGTAATAGACTGCTACTACAGTCTGCTCCTTTTCCATCTACTTTGTGTCAGTGCCTGCGCCAGGACTAAGCCCAGTTCATACTTTATTTATTAAGGTGTCACTAAACCCATATCATTTAAAATAATCAATAAATTGTGTATTACATGCTGTTCATACTCACTCAGTCACTATGAGATTTGTTTTCTGTACTCTGCAAAAAACCTGGTTGATCCTGCTGCTCTCTATCTCCACCTTTTGCTCATGTCCCCAATTCAACTAGAGATTTTGCAGTTGTGGTGGCAAACTGTGCACATGCTGTTTTCAGTGAGTTTTTACTCACTGCTGAGCATTTCCTCCCTATCACATGGAGTCACACATGTGGGAGTACACACAGTGGTAAATGACAGACCGATCCTTGCTCCTCCTCCATGCCCACTAACCAGCTAAACACATTGGGGTTGGGATATTACATGTAGATTCATGGAGGAGTCCTCTCCTGTTCTGTTATTCTAAAACACAGGCTGGAGGAGTTTGACACAGACTGTGACTGGCAGGAATCCAACCACACCATGTTATTACCACAAAACAATAAAGATTTCATTTCAAATATATATTGTATGCCAATTTAAAAGTTTATTGATATTATGTATTTATTTTTACTTTCTATACCAAAGGCTGTTTTATTTTTTATATTGAACATGTGACCAGTAGCAGAGGACTAGAAGCTCCTCCTGCTTATGTTTCCCTGCAGACAGGCTGGGAAAGATTTGGGTCCTGTGACAGCTGTGTATCGATTAGGAAAAAGGTACTTAGATGTTGTTGTTTTTTTCTAAATTAAAAAAATGACAGTGCCATCATCAGTGTTGGGGGTAACGAGTTAAAATGTAAAGTGTTACGTTAACTACGTTACTTTTTTTGGTAACGTATTAACATTCGTAACATCAGTAACTATGTTACTTTACATGGCTTGAGTAACGCGCTTTCTTGCGTTACCCAAGCCGACATCTTGCGCGGGTCCATGAGGAGGTGGGAGGACCGAGGAGAGCGGGGGGTCGTGTGTGGCCGAGGACTTGGAGGAGGCAGGAGGACCGAGGAGAGTGGGGGATCGTGTGTGGCTGAGGACTCGGAGGAGGCGGGAGGACTGAGGAGAGCGGAGGATCATGTGTGGCCGAGGACTCGGAGGAGGCGGGAGGACTGAGGAGAAGACGCCTGCCACTGCAGGTAAGTGCACTGGTCACTCTGGCATTGAAAGGTTGCACACTGTGGTCAATCTGGGGGCACGCTGTGGTCACTCTGGGGGCACACTGTGGTCAATCTGGGGGCACACTGGTTACTCAGGCATTGAAAGGGGGCACGCTGTGGTCACTCTGGCATTGAAAGGGTGCACGCTGTGGTCACTCTGGCATTGAAAGGGGGCACACTGTGGTCACTCTGGCATTAAAAGGAGGCACGCTGTGGTCACTCTGGCATTGAAAGGGGGCACGCTGTGGTCACTCTGGCTTTGAAAAGGGGCATGCTGTGGTCACTCTGGCATTGAAAGGGGGCACGCTGTGGTCACTCTGGCATTGAAAGGGGGCACGCTGTGGTCACTCTGGCATTGAAAGGGGGCACGCTGTGGTCACTCTGGCATTGAAAGGGGGCATGCTGTGGTCATATATATATAAATAAAACAATAAATATTGTATTGTTTTTTTGTGCACTACAAATAAATATGCGCATTGAAATTTGTTCATATTTTTTTTCAAAAGTAAAGTAAAGTAATAAGTAGTGAAGTTACTTTTCAAATGCAGTAACTAGTAAAGTAATCTCATTACAATTTACTGAAGTAACTAGTAACTAGTTACATTTTTTGAGTAACTACCCCAACACTGGCCATCATCCACATACAGAAGAAGGTACAATGTAAATTAAAAAGTGTTTGTTTTGTATCACTTTAGGGTTAATGTAAATTTGATTGCTAGAACCTCATAGTTTTACCTTAAAGTGTTTGTTACCTCAACACTTCATATTCCTGATATGTGGCGACTGTACCATGTACTTGTATGAGAAAGTACCCTGTTCTCTTTGTGTTGCTTCCTTTATCTGAAATCCCTGGTTTTCCTGCCAGTCCCCTTGCTTTCCTATTAACTGACCACACTATGCAGGAGAGCACACCGTGCATGTCCTAAGTCTATCCTATTGCATGTTTGTTGTCCCTTACCATATTCTGTTCAGTATCTGCAGTCTACATTACATTAACTGAATATTATGAGTGGCCATTTGGTAATGTAAGGGACAGATTTCACACCTCTTATTTAAAGTAGGTTGACCGTCACTGAGGTAAGGTGTATTTATAACCTGTCCCTAGTACCTCTCACTCATCAGTTTACATTCCCACTGCAAGAATGATTTAAATTCTCAGCTGGCATCAGTAATGCATTATAAAGACAAAGTTTAGGAAATTTCAGCAGCAGACCTGAATAATGATTCATGGGCTTCTAAAGGAAAACATTCCTGAGCAAAGGGATGTTTTCAGTCGTTGCCTGAGGGTGTTCTTAATGTGAATTCCTGCTCCTAAATTGTTATTCTGGGTAGCGGAGATGTTTTAGGAACCTCTTGCTGGTCCTCAGATTCTGAAGCCTGTCAATGAGACCTATAATACCAGAAATTTACACCTAGAATTAGATGTCTGTAATAATTATTTGAGATGCTCCAGTCTGTTTTTACCTGGCAAGAGAATGTATTCCTCTTTCAATTCTGCAGAGCAGTTCATTTAAGATTAATGTGGAGAGAGAAGTCTATAAGTGCTTGTTATACCATCCAAAATAGATGAAGGCTTGGGGAAATGTGACAGCTCATTGGGGTATTCTGGGAGTTACAGCTTCTTATAGATCATTATATACTTGGAGGAAAGTCAATAACTCTGGGGCTCTTCGGCTTCTTCTACGATTGTCGGCTCCGTTGGGGTTTTTGCCTCAACCTTTGACACAAGTCGTTTATTCTTTGCAAAGTCCTGCTCCCTATGCGCCACTCTCCATATTGACTTACTGCAGTTATAAGCTGTTTCATAGCCTGGAGGTGCCCTTCTGGCAGTCAGACCTGCAGACTCTTTCCAACACCCCTATTTTTATTAGTATCAACTTATTACTCATAAACTCCAAAAGCTCCCTTTGCGATGTTACTGAAGCTTTTTGTTTTTTACTGGTAAGTCTCGCCTCGATTAGGTTTATGTAACTTTATTTATTTAGTGTGTTAATTCATATAAGACCTATTCTGTAGTTCTTTACAGCCTGGACAGCACAATGGGTAGGTGGTATATGATATGGCTCTGCAGCACTTCTGTCTCAGGCTCAAGTGCCAAGGTCATTATCTGCAAAATCTACAAAGGAAAATAGTCCTACTTTTACATAGTTGCATAGTTAGTCTGGTTAAAAAAAGACACAAATCCATCTATTTCAACCAATAAAAGGGGAAAACAATTACAATCCTATATCCACAGTTGATCCAGAGGAAGGCAAAAAAAACCCAGCAGGGTAAAAAAATTCCTTCCTGATCCCCGAAGAGGCAATCAGATACAGTGCATTCTATACAGTGTCAAACAATCAATACGGGAAACTGAGTAGCAGGTGTATAGGTTGTTCTTGTGTTAGAGATTTGATCCCAGAGAGATATAGGAAGCTAGCATGTTGTCCAACCTGGAGGTATGGAACACATGATGTGAGGTTGTTGGGATGGGGAGCATGTGCTCAGCTATGCCACTTTCTCTAAAATCGCCTCACTTATATCCCTGTACCATGGCGTTTTTCCAAAAAAAACACAAAATAATTTTTTACATGATGAAGGTAGGCACCTTCTCCGCTTCTTTATTATGATAACTGTAATGGATTTTCAAATCTGGGATATTGGTTTAATATTTATTGATTAACAGGATTTTAAGTTGTTTTCAGTCTCTTTTAGTAGGTGTTAAAATTAGATATAAAGTATTTTGAGGTTCTTCAAGTCAGTATTGTACATGGCAGACTTAAAGGGAGGGATTTACTAAAACTGGAGAGTGCAAAATCTGGTGCAGCTCTGCATAGAAACCTATCCGCTTCCAGTTTTTTATTGTCAAAGCTTAAGTGAATAAGCTGAAGTTAGAAGCTGATATGCTACCATGCACAGCTGAACCAGAAAATAAATCTCCTCAAAAATGTATATGAATGTCAAAACTTTTTTCCTTTATTTTGAATAGAGTAGGGAATGATTAGGACACCTGTAAGGTTTTTTTTTTTTTTTTGTCCCATCGAGGGAGATTTTTCTTTACTTCCAGTACCAGAAACACAGCTGGAAAAAAAAGAGGAGATCTCTCAAAAGTAAAGGAATAGCGCTCCTAAGAAAGTTGTTTCCCCATTGGAAGGTTTTCCCTTATCTCCTGTTACTGTGACAACTCTAAAATATGTATTTTGTATCAGTTTCTGTACCAGAGCCACTGGTCAACAGGACAAGTGAAGGTGGAACCCCCCCCCCCCCCCCCCCCAGCAAAAACCAAAACCTGACAGCGGTTCAAACCCTTTCACATGCTATCTAAAAAAAAAGAAAAGTGTTGGCTTTACATAGACCTTAAATATAAACAAATACTTGCTAAGTAAAAAATGTAGCAATATACTCAAAAAATGAATTTATGTCAGTAAGAACTTTAGCCATGCATTGACCCTTGAGGCATTAGGATGGAGAGAATCATCACTTTGCCTTCAGCCCCCTTGACTGCTTCTTAATTGGTTGGCTGCTTTGGATAAAGTGCAGGATGCAGAATCTGAACATCAGCACAGAATTCTTATTCCTATACATAGAAGAATAGTTTGGAAACTGGGAGTTAGGAAACGCTGCGGAGCTTGGTTGCATTTTCATTGTTTGCCTAGGGACTCTCTTGCGTGCTCCCTTAGTGAAATGTGAATCATGGCTTTCGCTGAGCTGAAGCGTCCTCCGATTTCACACAGGATTTGAGAGGATTTTTCTTCCCCTGAATATAAATGAGGAAAATGTACACACCCCATAAGACAAAGTAATGGCCTGCATGACAATAGCTGATGTTATTTCACAAGTGCTCCTAATCATCTTCTTGCTCCCACGAGTACAGTGACCCATTTTAGCTCGGAATAATTAGCCTTTCAGGCACTGCCGCCTTGTTTCCATTAAATATATATAAGCTTGCAGGGTGACATTTTCATGCCCAGGCTTTGTAATAAGGCTTTGGGAGATTGTTGGTGCTTCTGTTTTTTTCTACTACAACACAAACTAAGGCATTAATTTATTTCTTGTAATTAACCCAGTAGTGGCTGGAGATAGCAGTACACATCCCCTTCTATCTCTCTGTCACATACATTTCTGATTAACCTTGACATAGATTTCCAGTGGAATATAATGTGATCTATCTATCTATCTATCTATCTATCTATCTATCTATCTATCTATCTATCTATCTATCTATCTATCTATCTATCTATCTATCTATCTATCTATCTATCTATCTATCTATCTATCTATCTATCTATCTATCTATCTATCTATCTATCTATCTATCTATCTATCTATCTATCTATCTATCTATCTATCTATCTATCTATCTATCTATCTATCTATCTATCTATCTATCTATCTATCTATCTATCTATCTATCTATCTATCTATCTATCTCTCCATAGCCACCTGTGTTACATATGCCTGAGATTTACTTTCTTCTTTCCATACTTTCTTCTTCAATTTCATTCATGCAGATGCTGAAAATCCCTTGAATATGTCTACCACTTATTTTGAACCAGCAGTAAAAGTGTGTGTAGTATCAGTGTTATGTGTTTAGTAGTTTGAAGTAGGAAGGACAATATTAATGCAACCATTTGCAGTTATTTTTGCCTATTTATATACCTGGAAACTTTGTAACTCACTAACCGGAAAATTTGTGGTTGGGGATTATGCCACTGCTGAAATTTGAGGGTGTCACCCAGATACTTTGTAAGGTGCATGGGTGATAATGACAGACCTGGAGTTGATAAACCATAGTAAAATAGTCCTCAAAATAAACAGCCCTGAATTGCTTCTGTATTCGCACAGTTGGCATCAAACCACCAACTTGTGATAATACTGTACATGACCAAATGTGGTAATACACAATCAACATTTTGTTGTGGTCTACTTGGGAAAAAAACTGGCAATCCTCAGAGTAGGTGGGCAAGAAATGTGGGGAATACAGTGGCAGCCATGACAATATGTGGCCAACAAACAGGCAGTTGTGGCAATATGTGGATGATAAAGAGGCTGGGGTGACATTATGCAGACAGCGAACAGGCAGCAACAGCAATATATAAGCAACAAACAGCAACCATGATACTATATTACATGGGTGTCATAGCAGTAGTAATGGCAATATGCAACAAACTGGCTTTCTTTACTATATAGGGGGAAACAAATGACAATGTGTAAAAAGAAAACAGGCAGTTTTGTGCAACAAACCTGCAATATCAGCAATGTGTAGACAAAGGAAAAAAGCACAGTCCATGCTTCCTCCCAATTCTATCCTTCTCTGGACAATTGACCGGTCTTAATTATTTAAGTCTTTCAGCCAATTCTACAAATTTCCCAGGCCTGCTTATTTAACCTGTGCACCATAGTGACTGTTTATTGTTGTACAATAGTCTTATCTCTGGGTGTGATTTCAAAAGCAGCATACCCATGGTTAAGTGTATTCCTATGGTACGTATAGACATTAGATGACAGTCTTTTTATCCAGCTAAAAAGTGCCTGGAATGGGTGAAAATCTAGTTTCCTCAGGGCACGTACGTTTTCCACAGATATAGGCATGTGTGGATGGATCTGGTGATTTTGTGGGGTGCATTGTTCTATTGTAAGGTTTTAATATATTGGGAGCTACTGTATAGAAGAAATTCTGCAATAGTAATAATTAGTAAAAATGTGTAGCAGCATTAGTTTATATTGATGGTTTTCTGGATATTTTTCTCTTCGGTTACTGACATATTTCCATCCTTCATGATGAAGACATTGGGGTTGATTTACTAAAACTGGAGAATGTAAAGTCTGGTGCAGCTGTGTATTGTAGCCAATCAGCTTCTAAATTTAGCTTGTTGAAATTAGCTTTGACAATAAGGGCTCTTTCACACACTCCGTCCGCTGGACGGAGTCCGTTTTTCTCAGCGGGGGATCGAGCCGCCGATCCCCCGCTGAGCAGCAGGAGGACAGCTGTGTCTCCGTGCTGTGTGCGGAGACACAGCTGACAGTTCCCCATGCATCTCTATAGGGGAAATCGGATGTCAATGGACCGTCAGTCCGTTCTCACCCGATCCCATCCGATCCGATCCGCTGGACGGATGGAAAATAGGGTTTCCATCCGTCCAGATTTGACGGATCGGATCGGGTCGGATGTCAGCAGACATGTCTCCGCTGACATCCGATACCCCATAGGAATGCATGGGGGGACCGTTCAGATCCGCCAAAAAAACGGACAGGCGGATCTGAACGGTCCGCCTGTGTGAAAGGGGCCTAAAACTTGGAAGTTGATTGGTTTTTATGCAGCGCTTGCACTCTTTAGTTTTAGTAAATCAACCTCACTGACCTAAAGCAAAAATTAAAAATAACATTGATTTTATTTATTTGGTAGACATCAGATACAACAGGTTTGATTTACTAAAGAGAAATAGACTGTGCACTTTGAAAAGTGTAGTTGCAAAGAGCTCCTGCTCATTTACTAAGCTCTGGAGCAACTGCAGTTTACAAAGTGCACAGACTATTTGCCTTTAGCAAATCAACCCTAATGTAGCTATTATGTTGCATTAATGAAACCTGTTATAGGAGTGTTTCTGGATTGTAAAGAAAACCTTTAGTGAGTAAATATAGAGACTGCCTTTGCTAATATATCCTACTTGGCTGCCATGCTAATACAGTGGCTTTACTACTGTCTATGCTATATGTTCAAATTTGAATTTGAACACACCTCATGCACACAGGACCTAAAAAAATGCACTTTTGGAGGCGTTTGACTTTATTTTTTACCTAAACACACCTCTATGTTAGCCTATTTGGCCATGCATACATAGGGGTTTACAGGCATATTTAAAGAGGAATGTTTACAGGAAGAAAAAAAAAACATCACCAGCCCATTCAGGAGAGGAGCATTTCGGCACAAAAGATGCAGAATGCGCATAAACGTGCCTAAACGCTAGACGCTAGATCATTTTATATTCTGGCCAATGGACTGCATTAATGTTGATATGCACAAACACATATAAACGTTTGTGCAATGCGCAGCATGTTTAGCATTTTTTAAGCAGGTTTTCTCCTACCAGGAGGCGTTCAGAGTAGCTGAGCAAATGCCTAATGCATGAGGCCTAAAAGTACAGAGCCAAAGGCAGCCAGGCATCTGGCATCCTCAGGATGAGGTCAGCAATGGCTATCTCTGCAGTAAAGGACAACTTGGTAGATGCTCAAAATGATAAATCAGTGCATGACATAGCTTTGTTAATGAACAATACAGTGTTAGTGACACAGCTTTGTTTATTAACAAAGCCATGTCAGTGCAGACATGTTGATCACATTGCTTTGCTGAACTTATGAAGTCACCATGTCACTGTTAATATGGCAATTTTATGACTTGGTTTAGGTTAGGTTCAGCATTATGACAAGCAGAGGCGTAACTAGAACCTTCAGGGCCCCGATGCAAGAAACCATGAAGGGCCCCCCAGACCCCTGGCCGGGGCCTGTCCCTTCAAGCCTGGGGCTCTTCCCACTAATCCTGGGGCTCTTTAATCTCATTGCATGGCCTTTTATTATGGTCTCGCATCAGGATCCTTTCACAAGTTCTGCAGTGGGCCCCCTTCCTGCAATCTTGGGGCCTCCCCACAGTGGTGAAATGCCAGGGCCCGGTCGCAAGTGTGACCTTTGAGATCCTAGAAGTTCACCCACTGGTTTGCTACCGGGCCCCCTGGAGCATGGGGCCCGGTAGCGATTGCAACCCCTGCAACCCCTGTAGTTACGCCCCTGATGACAAGTACCGACAGGCTTCGATAAGCAAATTTAGCTTGCTTTTGGCATCAGTATGAGACATCTTAATTTTGCGTTCCTCATTGACTTCAGCACATTTTGCCAAAATATCCTATTATCACTCACTCCCATTTTCTCTCATCCTTAGATTCTGATATGGCCATGTCTACATTAAGTATAGTACGGCAATTTTTTTCCAGACTTTTTTTTTCTGGCCATTCTGGCGTCAGTTCAATTGGTTGATAACGTGCCCAATGTGTTTGATCATTTGTGTGTAGCCATTACAAAAGGACTGCAATTCCATTAGTAAAATCTTCTTTTTTTACTCCCCATTTTCCCTTTAAATTAAATTTGTTCAAATTTTGCTTGTAGTTGATAGACATCACAAATTGTACAACCGAGATCTGCTGAAGATCATTAGCTCATGACCATTGCTGAGCATTTCCCTGTGAAAACGAGAAGGTTAAAATAAATTGACTATGATGTGCATTTGATGGTTTCTATGACAAATTGGAGTTTTGACATTTAAATAATAGAAGAAAGTGAAAAAAGAATGAGCATACCATGGCTGAGGAAGTATCTAAAAGATCAAAGTGTAGCATTCCTGTTAACCTTAACTGCTTGCTAGGCAAGTGGCACTTTTGAACAGGTATCCTGCTGATGGACCATACACAATCATAAAGATGGGAAGCTGTCTGACAGGTAGGTCTTTCTACGAGGTGGTACTTTGGTATTCATTATCTGGGGAGCATATTATGAAACAATCAAATCCTTCTCCTCCTTAAAACCTCTTAATATTGAAAAGATAAATATGCCTCATTTCTGCAACATTTAGGTTTTTATACTGTTGCCGACCCTAACTGTAGGCCCACTCTTTTTGTTCATATTGTTTAATAACTGAAGGAAGCTTGAACCTTACATGTCATGG
Source organism: Pelophylax lessonae (assembly GCF_965119305.1). Classification (NCBI taxonomy): domain Eukaryota; kingdom Metazoa; phylum Chordata; class Amphibia; order Anura; family Ranidae; genus Pelophylax; species Pelophylax lessonae. The sequence continues at coordinate 119,802,138 of NC_138770.1, read as the reverse complement.
AATATACCATTTCCACTAAGTGTGCAAAGTGCTCTTTTTTTTTCACCAAAATTCAAAATGTTTGTTTGTCAGGTTCACGTTTCCCTTCCATAGCTACAAAATATTAACAAAAATGTTTTTTTACTACTCTGCAAGCTCTCACAGACCTGTTTCTGGAAAATGTAAAATACCTCTTGCTTATAGGATTTAGAAACCTGAGTGTTTGATCGCACCATGCTCTTTGGTTTCCTAATCTGCAAATAACAAAAACAAATGTGTCAGTTGGGTAGTTTATTGTATTTTGAGAGCTTCAATATATTTATACATATATATATATATTTGAAAGTATGCAATTCTGTTGCTTTTGTATTGTTCGCACACACAAAATGACAAAAGCCAGAATTCCCCTTTAAGCCATTAGAAACCAGGGTCTATACTTTTTAGTACTTATTTAGTTGTGTGGGCTGTTTGTTCCCAGAAATTAATTACACAAACTGTAATTGATTTGTTTATGAATAATTGTTTCTATTAAATATAATTGCCTGCATTGATGTACGCTGAATATTAACTTTCTTGCAAATGCACAGAAGCCAAGATGCATTGTTCCCACAGGTCTTAAATCCTTTCGACTCACAATCTTATTCATATTGTGTTTCATAATGTAATGTTTACCTGGTGAGTCTGAAACGTGGTTAGTAAAATTTGCAAGTGGGTCAGTAGTTTCAAATATTGCCACAATTCTTTTCTCTTACCTTCTGTTGTTATTAACAATATCGTATTAACACAATGGTACAACGTGTTTATAACCTACTAGTATGTATTGTTATACCCTTTTTATTATAATGGTGTTTATTACAATTACAATTGTGTTTACTTGCCAAATTAATTTTTTTCCCTTTTTCTATTTTTTTTATTGTAACATTATATTTGTGCATGTTGCCTTCGGGTTGTGACCTCAAAGCCTAACCACTCTTACTCTAAATGGTAAAAACAAATAATGATAATATATATATTACACAAGTGACATGAAAGAAGATCAAAAATTATGTGTTTAGTAAAGACATTGCCTGCATTTGGGGATCAGTGATGTCATCCCTGTGAATTATAAGTGGTGAGATCAAACCTGGACATTATAAAATATGTTTGGAGCAAAATCATATATAAATCTATATTACATCACTTTTGCCACATTGCTTATTTTGAAGGTGTTCCACAATGCAACTGAGACAGTGAACTTCACACAAGGGTCAACCCCTACAAGCTCTAAACTGTAACTTGTGTAATATAAGGTTTAATGTATCCTCTTCGTACTGTGACATAATAAAGACTTTAGAGGTCGCAGAGGAGTTCCATGATCTATATAAAGGCACTTGAACTGTAGACCTGTGCTTTTGTGTATCCATGGAACACCTTAGTGATCCGATACATCTTTTTATTTTACAGTATGGTGTGCATTATTCCAATTAGAGTTATCTATATGGTGCATTGGGGGCATTAGCAGAACTGGTGCAGAGAACTAAGCACAGACAAAGTACTTTAAAGCTTTAATACAAGGATAAAGAACTTTGTTTTCAATCAATTGCAGGAATCAAACGGTGCATGCAGGGAAAACGGAATACTGTTTTTTTTTTCCTATGTTAAGTCTTGCCTGTGTAAGACTTGAAAAAAGAAAATGTAAATACAAGATTGTACAATAAATTCAAGTCATACTTTTTATTTGAAATTATTGTAATTCTTACATATCAAGAGGTCATTGGAGCCGAGATACCCAAGTTTAGTCCCTCTGACGCCCATACAAGAAATGGAATGTGTGGGTGTCACTGGGATAGGAAGGCACAGACAACAATAAAAACATTCTAACCCTTTCCCACGCTGCTAAAAATGTGTTTTTGTCATTGTTAACTTTAGTGAGATTTTCAAAAACTTTCTGTTATCACTGGAGGTATGGAGAAATCTCCCCCTGATGGAGCACAGTCATCAATAAAAGTCCATGAGTCTCAGATGTTTATCCAGATATAGCTGTAGTACACCAGTGCATCCTACTCATATTTCTGGGTATTTTGGTTATCTGTGAACCCTTTACACTGCTTGTAATACAAGAGAAGTATACCCAAACACACCCAATGGACTATCTTTTACGAGGTATGCGAGAGATCATCATCTGACATTTCGCAAAAAAGAGAAATCCTACCTTTTCCTCTAGTGGTTTTTCACATCCGTGTGGTTTTAACACATCTATTTTTGAATGTGCTGTATGTCCCTCCTTGGTGCAACTTGGTGTGAATTTGGCCCCATAAATTTTAATAGAATTTCCTGGCTATAACAACAGGGTTCATTCCCTAGACAGACAAGAGATATTGCTTGTAATTGGCCAAGCATAAGAAAAATGCATGAAAAATGCAGATGGACAAGTGTCAACCTAAGCTCAAATGTTCCCACAGAAACCAAACAAATTCAAGCTTGATAATACAACAATCAGTGAAATGACGCTGCACAGCACACTCTTCAGGAAGCAGACCCAGCCCACATGGGAGGTGTACTCTGAAATCTCACTGAAGCGGGTTTAACACACTCCCTGACTTTACCACAATTACACTTGATTCTGAATTGCTTTAGCATATCACTGGTCACTGTTTTACTTGTTCCCTTTGATTCACCTTCCCCTGGAAAATGCATTGCTTTACTCAGAATGGAGCTAAACTAGGTACTGTTTTTTATGGAGAATCTTGAGATTTAAAAAAAAAAAAAGAATGCACAGATGTCTGATGCCATTAATTACAGCATTTATTTTACTTTGTGCCAGTGTTGCTGATGCCCCCAAATGCTCTCACTTCATCTTCAGTTCAATAAAAAATAAAAAGAAAGAGAAAACAATAAAAGGAGAAAAACTAATTCTTAATTGGAACCCTGGCAATGTCTGTCTTTTCTGTTCTGCAGAAATGTTGAAGGAGCTGAACCAGCAGCGTAGAGCGAAAGAGTTTACAGACCTGAAAATTATTGTTGAAGGCAAAGAGTTTGAAGTCCATCAAAATATTCTAGCTTCCTGCAGCTTGTATTTCAAGGACCTGATTAAAAGGTTTGCCTCCCTTCCAGCTGTGATCTGGTCTGTTCTTTTGTAGGGCGCATATGTGTGGCTTTTTATTATTTCATTTTATTTTATTTTTCTTTTCTTCCCATTTCTTGCAGGTCTGTGAAGACTGAATCTCCTTGTCACAGAGCCAGTAGCCATTCTTTCCAGTTTTCTTGAATGTATTCTCAAAATGAACCCTCAGAGACGTGTAATGCATATGGGCCTACTGTGTTTGTATTTTTTTTGGTGTTTAGCCTCTCTACTACCCATACACAGGCTTTTTGGTGTAGTTTTATTGAAGTGTGCCTGCTGACTTTATAGGATGGAGGCAGCCATATTTTAATCACTTTCTAGCTCATAAACTAGTGATAGTGCCTTCAGGGACATGCTTAAGATCTGGAAAGGGAATTGACCATTTTGTGAATGTGGTCCTCTCTGCAGATTGCATTTTTAGCATGTTTTCTGGGTGTGGAAAAAAATATCAAAAATAATAAAATGGCCTCATATTTATAATATAAATTATGAAGTGTGTTTGCCTCCTATGAACCAATAAGTGACTCCCCTACAAAATAAAATATGCCTTAGAAACAAGAAAAAGAAGAGCTAATTGGTTGAAAGAAGGGAATTAGAAACTGTCCCCATCTAGACATTTCATATATGGGGCCTGTTATGGCTAGGTCATCTATATGCATAGTTTGTCGGCCAAGGAGATGGCTGGCACACACCCAGATAATAATAATAATTTGGCTTAAATAAAGGCTCAGGGACTTACTTGTGAATTAAAATGTAGCCCTGGTTGCAGCATTAATGACTAGGCCGCATCCTCTTGATTATTCATTTTCCTCAAAGAAAGGTTGTCTCCACTGTGTACAGGGCTGCAGATACACTGAGAATGAAACGCAAGCCTGAAATGACAACATTTATGAGAGAGATGTGTCTCTGTCAGTATCAAACCAATAAATATAGCGCAATATCAGCATTTACTATCAGAGATATTAAAAAGCCCATGGTAACATATGTTTCCATCCACTGTGGTATTTCATAGGTCCTCGGCTAATTGCCTTCATAGCTAGTTTATAAGATAATTCAGCTGTCAGTAATTTAGAGCTAAGCTTAGCACAGTCATGACATATCCTCCTAATTGTTTTTAGCTGAAATACAGTTTGCATCAGAAATCAATTGCACGTTCCCTTAATTAAATGTAATATCTGCCTAAATGGAACCGTTTGACAGTAAGATCAGTTTTTTGCAGTCAGATTTCTTCACTATGTCGCTATATTTAGCTTTTATTCTCTTAAATACATGAATAGTAGGATGTATAATAGTTTCCTTCTTTTTTACATTTTTTAAGTTTTTTTTTACATTTTCCGGAACTTTTTTATCAGGGAAAATATTAAAGTACGATTAGAAATATAGTAAAGAAAAAAAATTAAAAGTTCCTGTATTTTAACAGAACTGTGGATACCCTGTTAACATTTGTTTTTATAAAGCTGTCTGGTTTTGCCCAATCACACATATACATTGCAGTGTTGGTTGTAGTACCATTCGTTTTCAATGGTATCCCAATGCACTAAGGCAAAACACATACATTGCAGGGCACTTCAACTCATTATAACGCACTACCTTGCATTGATAAGAGTACTAATTTTTATTATCTATTTTATGGATTGATTACACTAATGCACTTTATTGATATATAAACCAACATCATTTTTTATTTTCCCTATCCTTTGAGGGACCTTAATTTATACATAATCACATTTATTATTGCACATCCGAGCTTCATTTAAGTATTTATTTCAAGACTAGTCATAACACTTCCCAGAAGCGCAGTATCCCCCACCCCTTACAATGTACATGCATTAACACCGTGCATGAGTATGGAAAAGTTTGAATGGGCCCTTTGTATTTTCTCCCTTTTTATGCTAAGACAGACTGACTGGCATATTGAATATTCAATAAGAATTCTGTGTTGTGCACGGAAGATATTGAGCCTGATTTACTAAAGGATTTGTCCCTACAGTGACGCATTGATCATGAGCAAACAGACAAATCGCATGTTCTTGAACTTTATTACTACACTACAGGCTACAGTGTTTATAGGTTGAATTTACTAACAGGTGTGCTTTGGTATAAAATATATGCTCCAGCATACAAATGTACAACAACTGAGCCACAGTGTGCCTAAAATAAAAATTAGATTTTGCCTGTTTTTGGATCTATCTAAACTATGTTACATTTTTTTCAAAGTGCTTACCATGTAGGATGAAATCATTATCAAGTGCTTACGGCTATCATCAATACATCACCACTGTAAAAAAAATAAAAAAAAATAAGCATGTAATGCACCTAAACAAATCATGGTGCGCATGTGTAGAAGTCTAAGCACTAGATTGCTTATGCTGGTGCTTGGAATAGAGATTCCAATGATAAACATCCATTTGTACACTGGCTTTCCCCTATGACAGCATAGCCTACTGGGTTTTTTGACATGCCGTCAAGCTTGGCACATGCATGTCTTATTTTCCTAGTGAGCCACTCACATTAGTTTTTTGTATTATTTAATTTATTTTGTTGGAAAATTGTTGAAGTGCACATTGTATAGAGTAGCTTCTTGTTGCAGAAGGCACATAAGCTAGGACTGTATAGTAGGCCTTGGACATCATTGTATGATTTCTTAACTATGTTCGGGGGTATGAATGCTATGGGGTTGATTTACTATAGGCAAATAGACTGTGCACTTTGCAAGTGCAGTTGCACCAAAGCTTAGTAAATGATGTGAAGCTTCACTTTGCAAAGAATACCCAATCACACACAAGGAAAAAAAAAAACAGCATTTTTACTTGCACATGATTCGATGATGGAAGTTAGCAGAGCTTCCCCTCATTTACTAAGCTCTAGAGCAGGGATCTATAAACATTTTATAAAAAGGCCAGATTGCTGTCCTTCAGACTTTAGGGGGGCCCACTGCGGCCAATGGGAGTGGGAATAAACAATGCTTAATAATTGGTTTTCAGTGGAAGTAAGACAATTACATAGAGCTTGTGGTCAGCAGGAAAAGGAATAGTGCCTCATCATTGTTATTGGTATGAGAAAAACTGCCAGTTTTTAGTATCAGTGGGAGGAATAGTGCCCCATTATTGGTGTCAGTGGGAGGAAAAATGCCCCATCATTGGTATTGGTTTTTGATATCATTGGGATGAATAGTACCCCATCGTTGGTATTATGGGATGAATAGTACCCCCATCATTGTTATCATAGGAGAAATAGTGCCCCATCATTAGTATCAGTGGGGGGAATGGTGCCTGATCACTGGTATTGGTGCAATCAATAGTGCCCCATTGTTAGTGTCAGTAGGAGGAATAGTGCCCCAAGAACCAAATAAAGGCAAGCAGAGGGCCACATCTGGCCCACGGCCATAGCTTGGAGACCACTGCTCTAGAGCAACAGCGCTTGCAAAGTGCACAGTCTATTTGTCTTTAGTAAATGAACCCCTATGCCTGAGGACATCAGCTGGTGCATGTGTGGGCGTGATGCAAGTGTATCATAACCATCTATCCCTTCTTTGGTTTAATTGCTTTAGTAAATCAGGCCCATTGCTCCCTCTGACACTTGCTTCACTTATCTTCAGTTCTGGTAAGTTACTGAAACTTTTACATATCTCTGGTATATGTATTATTAGCGTTTTTATACAAAACACAATGTGTTAGATTTAAATTTCTGTTAAGGTGACTTTTTCATTAAAAAAGTATGGGGGCTTCAATTGCTTGGCTTTTTTTTGTGGCTGTATCTGGTTTGCATACTTTTCTTGCAAAATAGTCACTTTAAATAAGTAAGGTTTTGGAACAAAAGCCACAGAGTAGCAAACCCAGTCAGAAAACTGTTCTTTGGGTAGCACCTATTTCTACTAACGTCCATTAAATTAATCTTCATGCATTCTTTGCTTTGCAGCCTGAGCCCTGAGCAGAGTACCAGAGCAGGAGTGTGCTAGCTGTTGGAGACGTCATTTTACTTTTTTTTTTGCTTGCTATGAGAATTACTGAATTTTCCCATAAATACTGTCAAGACTAACACTGTAGCAGTGACATTTTTCTTTCAGGGCGTTGATGGGACTGGTCCTATCTTGTTATTCATTTTTTGTGGGTTTTTTTGTTACTGCCAAGAGCTTGTGTTTTATTCTGTAATGTAACATAATGACTTGCTAGCTGTATTGATTGTTTAGCAATAACGCATGCCTTTGGCCCAGGGATGCTGAATTAGACCTCCCATCAGAAAGTCTAAGACTTTAAAATTGAACTCCAGGCAAATATTAAATAAAAATGATCACATTAAAAAAAAATTGATTACTAATATTATAAGGACAGTTAATTTAGACACCTGAACCTGTCATGAGAAGGGCTTTTTGTAGTCCTCTGTACAGCAGCACTTCTACTGGGGAGAGGGAAGCCAGTACTTCGAGCTAATACAGCTCTGCTGCATGTACATGTGTGGGAAAAGAAGTTGATAGAAGAAGAGATAAATGAATCAGCCTGCTGATGTTCTTTCAAGTCCATTCACAGACTGGGGCATGGAGGTTACTAAGCTTCATTGCCTAACTAGAGTAGAAAAAGTGGGGATGGTGCCTTGCTTTGGTGTCTGACCGGGGTGTTTAAATCTGAGGACTGGGTAGGATATAAATATAAATAATTTGGCAGCTATTGTATATGTATTTCAGTGGTGTATTTATCTATTTGCTTCGAGTTCAGCTTTAAGTTCTCTTTGAAATGGTTCTTGTAGTGCACCCTAGCCGCTCATTGTTAATGCGGTCATACTAAGGCCCTCTCATCTCTTGCTACTATGTCCCTTAGGAAACTTCTTACAGGCTAATTCTGTGTTATTTTCATAGAGTACCTATCAGCAGAAGACACAATTAGATTGAGATTTTTTACCACTTCTACACACAGCTTCTCCCTTGCCTTTAGGTAGAAAAGGCCCAAATAAAAAACTTAATTGAGATATATAGTTATTCTTTAGTGTTTTCATTAGGAATGTGAGCTGTAAAACACTCTACCTCTTTCCCAGAATAAAATATACCAAGGCAAGAGCTATCACATTAATTGGCATGTGACTGTTAGGAGCCAGGCAGGGGCCTCTGGAATATGGTAGAACACTTTTGACAAAAATGTTTCCTTAGGAGCATAGTAAGACTGATATATACCAGTAAATTGGCCATTTACACTTCCTAGAACAGACTTTCTCAACCATTTTACCCAAAAGGAACCCATAAAATTATTTTCTTGACTCTCGGAATCCCTGAAAAACCCATTTTATTGGGGGTCAGTGAAAAAAATGCCCCTTACATTGGTGACAAGTAGAAAAAATCTCCCACTTTACAGTAGAGGTTGGAATGCCACCCTTACAGACAGCTAAAAATATTGATAATGTCATGCACATTGGCCCACAGCTCAAGGAACCCCTTGTGGCCTCTAAAGGAATCCTAGGGTTCCACAGAATCCTGGTTGAGAATGGTGGTTCTAGAAGATAACTACTTAACAATGTTTAAATGGGAATTCTAGAAGGTGTTATATAGCTGTAAGACATAGTCAGTGTTACATTCATAAGATGTTATGGTGGTTCAAAATGGGTTTAGGCCATGCTGCTGGACTAGACTTTTTGCACGTTAATACAATAGGGGAGATAGGAAAACAAGAGTATCTTGGACCCTGGAAACTGGAGCATTATACCCTTTGGGAAAAAATACACTTTTGCACTTCTAGAATCCAAGTCTACTTCTATAGATATTCCTTATTTTGTGTAATTATACAGCGAATAATTGCACAAATCATTACTTTCTAGGGCTTAACCTTTTGTGTCTTAAGGAAGAACCTTCTTTGCTGTCAGTGAGTCAGGTTTATCACAGTGTATTATAGGAAAGCAAAAGAAGAAGAAAAAGAATAATTAGTTGCTACAGGCAACAATGTTTTCTTTAGATTCCTTGAGAGGCTTTTTATATTTTTATAGAATTTTATATGTATGCAACAGGTCTGCTGTAATAGGAATTCAGAGATTAGTGCAGTGTTTTGTATTATTTCTGGTTTATTTTCATTAGAGAGCGTATAGATATTCACCTTAATGTCTGATGGCCATTATCACTTAACATAAGTAGAGAGGCTACTTGCTTCTCTGATAATATAGTTGAAACCCTCTAGCCTGTTTTAAGGAAAGTCTTCTACTCTTATGTGTTTAGGCTTTTGAAATTCAATTTATTTTATCACTTAGCAAGAAAAATCCATCAAAGTTTTTATTTTCCTTTCTTCCCAGTTATGCAAAATGAGTAGGATTTATTTATCCTGGCAGCTGGTTTACAGTAGCTATATAGTTCTTTAAGTTGGTCATACACATGGCAATTTGATGCAGAAATTCCAAAGCAAACAAAGACATAAAATGGTGGCTTGGACTGACTGCATGGAAATGAAAAATTGCCCTTATTATACCTGGTAAAAAAAATATCAGATTGCTTTTGATGATATTGTTAAAGCTTCTCTGCATTTTCAATTATATCATTTAAAAATCTGTATTGAAGCTGTCAATTTCACAATCCTCTGAATTCCGGTGGTAAATTGCTTAGTTTCTAGCGATGGCTTTAGATCATATTTGTGATTCCGGGTAGATCAAAAGTGGTTATAAATTACTGAAAATCGACACGTGTATGGCCAGCTTTAGGGTGACCACAGTACCCGAAAGGCTGAAAACAGACTTTCAGAGGTGGTAAGATATCCTCTTAGATGTCTGCTTCATAACAATGAATGACAGTTTAGCCTTTGTAAGCAAAGAGCGAGGGAGAAACAATGTGCTGGTGCAGTTGATGCAGCTATTGTGATTAGGGCAGTATTAACAGTTTGATAAGTTGTTGCTCCCAAGCCTTGTCATGTGCCAGTTCCATCAAGCATTAAAAAAGGCCATGTTGGCCATCCGGAAACGTATGTATATAGATGAAAAAAGACAGATAGATAAAGGGATAGAAACAAACAGGAATTTAGGAATGTGAAAGACCTGGAACACCTTTGGGCACAGTGAAAGTAAACCGTGGGAAAAACTGAAGAGCCTACTTGCTGTATACAGTGCACATGTGTGCCATAAGTGAGAGTCTCACAGACACACATAAACATCAGGACAAATTATTGTTTTTTGAGGAAGGAACTGTTCCATTGAATATACTTTTTGCACACTGAATATATCCACAGATGTAGCACTTTGTCTAAGCCTACCCTAAAGGAAAACTTCATTTAAATAGATAGGGACCACTTAGCAGCAACTTTTGAGGCAAAATAACAGTTTGGTTAGGAGTAAGTAACACACAGCAGAGTAATGCAGTTGGGAGTATGTCTGAGGTATGCACTGTGCAAAGTGGCCCGTGGAAAAGTGTTCCTTGCATTGGCAGTCTTGTTTAGAATGGATGCAGACATTTGTAGCCAGTGGAGAGCTACTACATTACTCTGGAGGTAAATGGAGGAGTGGCCCATAAAATTGGTGGTCAATGGAGAAGAGCCCCTTTACAGTGTCTGTCCATGGGAAAGCTTTCCTCTTTATTTTTGGTAAGTGAGGAAGTGTCCCATTACATTTGTAGTCAGTAAAGAAATGCCCATTAGATTAGTGGTCAATGAAGAAGAACTTCCTAATATTTGTGATATGCGAGGGGTGTCCTCTTACATTGGTGGTCTGTGTAAAAGTACCCAATTCCATTTGTGCTCAAGGAAAAAGTATCCCCTTAAAATGGTGAACTGTGGCACAGTGCCCCCTTACATTTCTTACAGGAGGAATGCCTCCTGACATTATTGGTCATTGGTGAAGTGCTCCCTTACATTGATGGTCAGTGGTGTTTTGCCACCTGTAATGGGAGGATATTGTAGAGGTGCCCCCTTACATTGTTGGGTTAGTATAGGGTCCTTTGCATGATAGCACCAGATCCATGTAGGCAATGTCTAATGGAAGATCGTTTTTTTCTATGGCTGCCTTTGCATAATCTTGATGTAGACAGACCCAGAGTACCAAGCAGGAGAGCATGTGCACAGGTGCTTGGGTCTAGCAACATTCATAGACAGATAGATATGAAATAAGCAGAAATGTAAGATAGATAGATAGATAGATAGATAGATAGATAGATAGATAGATAGATAGATAGATAGATAGATAGATAGATAGATAGATAGATAGATAGATAGATAGATAGATAGATAGATAGATAGATAGATAGATAGATAGATAGATAGATAGATAGATAGATAGATAGATAGATAGATAGATAGATAGATAGATAGATAGATAGATAGATAGATAGATAGATAGATAGATAGATAGATAGATAGATAGATAGATAGATAGATAGATAGATAGATAGATAGATTTTCATTCTTGTTTGCACAGTATACTTTTTAAAAACTAGTGTTTTTTGTAGCTGATACAGCTTACAATATAAGGCTTTTCAGATGAAAACGAAGTTCAGTTACATATGAAAGTAAATTTTAGCATATTCAGAAAGCTGTCACATCTGTTTGCCTTGCAAAGCTTTATCCTGAAAGAAGAAAAAAAATGAATGAAATTTTGAATTTGTGTTTTATTCCTCACGCTCAAAGAGAAAGAGATAGAGAGGTCTTTTGATTTATAATGAAATGTTTGATGGAGGTTTCTGAGAAAGTTTACTTTACGAGCTCTTTTTATCCCACATCCACTTTTCTACCATCTCCGCACAGTTTTTTAATTTATTTATTTTTGTTCTTGTTTCCCTATCCATTCTTAAAGATTTATCATGTCTGAGTGTGAATAAAAGGGAAACTTTCTTGGGAGAGATCTAAAAGTTTATAAATTCTCAAAGTCCTTTAGGTTCTGTTAACTCTTTTAGAGAGAACCTGTCATATTGTACCACACTCATGTCTTTAGATTTCTATGTAAAATAAAAATGACATAAAGGCTTATTCTGTAACTAATGCAAGAAACAGAACTCCAAGTTTAGCCATAGTAATTCAATCACGTTTTTCAAATTACTGTTATCAGACAAATAAACAGGTGATTTACGATTATATTTTTGTAAAAAAAAAAAAAAAAAACTAGGAGTATCCTTAAGAAACCTTGTAGTTGATGAAAAATGTCCCAAAATGACTCATGTTCTGCCTTGCTTTGTTTACATTTCCCAGCTACTATGAAATGACAGTTGATTATAAAAAGCTCACAAATATCCAAGGTATTTAATTTGAGTGAGATTTTGAAAAGGAATATCCAACAATCTCATATAGTTGTAATGAATAAATGTCCAGCAACCTTTGGCCATAAAATGGCCTTGAGGAGATAGATAAATTATGGAAAACTTAAAGGATGTAGCATGTACATGTCTACATTTAATAGGTCCCATGATCATAGTCATTGCTGTAGATTGACTGTTGTTCCCATGGCCTTTGCCAGTGTGTCAATGTCTCCCTCCATTACGTCAATTTGGTGATATGCCATTGATACATAGTTATATTTGAAGACAATTACAATGTACTGATATTCTACTTGCATTGGTACATGTTAATAGTCAGTATCTGTCAGAAAAAGGGGGATCCGCTGAACCAAAGTGATAGGAATGCTACAGGGAATGGAAGCAGCAGTTGGGCGGCCTTTGCTCCTGAAAGCGATTTTCTTGATATTCTTCTTGATTTTCTTGATTCCAGCTTGATGGTTTTCTTTCAGTGTATAGCACATTAGTTTTAAGAAGAAAAATTAGCTAGTTCTATAAGGGTTGATTTACTGAAGGCAACTAGGCTCTTCACTTTGCAATGGGATTTTCCTTTAGCTTAGTGAATGAAGTTAAGCTGTGCTAACTTTCAGGCATGTGCCATCAAATAAAGGTTTTTCCCCCTGCATGTTATTGGTTTTTCGCAAAGTGAATTTTCACCACATTAGGGCAAGTGAAAAATCCCTTGCAAAGTGAACAGCAGCGAATTGTCTTTAATAAATCAACCCCTTAATATTTGCTGTGGTCTCCTTGGTACTGCCTATCTACTTATTTCTGAAGGTTTGGCATATTGTGCATCAGTAAGACATTACAGAAGATGTGATGAAGTAGCTAAAGTAGTTTAAAGAGTTGAGATACATGGCACACAGTAGAATAGGAGGTTGTCATCTTTCCACAGCTTGGCTCTACTAGTTTTGCCTTTGGCCTGATTTTTCAAGCCTGAATTCTTTAAATTTTCCTTAAAAGTAAAATGCAAAAACAAATTAGTTGGCCAGTAAGTACAGTTTTTGTTCATTTCCCTGTCTCTAGTTGTGCTTTATTAGCCACATTATATGAATACTGGAATGTGGAACCATTACAAAGAGCGTACGTCACTGATGTCTCTTCTTGTATATGTTGCTGGCAGCCATTTTGTGCAAACTTACACAAGCCAACTTTTTAAACATGCAGAGGCCAAAAACAAGAGAAAAGTAAAATCCACCTTATGATTATGTATGTTATGTCCTTTAGGACATGATCTTTATACTTCTAAAATCCATGGCTGCTCTAGCAATGACAAGCTAAATTGCTCCAAAAGAAATGCATAAAATATAAAAAAATTAAGTTCTTTTAATAGCCAGACAGAGCACAGACACATGTATTAAGGGCTAAGAGCAACAGTATATTTAATTTACGGAAAAGCAAATAGTAACTGGAATGAAGAGAAGTAGAATCCCTCGGCCTTCTTACTGTTTCCATTAAAAAGTTTCTGCCTGTTCTCTGTTAGAAGATATTGCTCTGGGCTCAGTGTGAGGGATTTAGAAGGCAATGCAACTATGCCTCATAGGGCTTAAATTGTTTATAAATGTAATTTGAGATAACAAAGACACTTTCCACACTGGGCACATCGGCTGTGGGCTAGAACAAACCTGGTTGAAAGAGAATGCAAATAAAAGAATTTAATTTTATAGATGGCTTGATGCCGCGGAATGTTGTGACACTACAGCAGAAGTGGAATGGGATTTATCAGTTCAGTCAGTCAGTTAATTCTTGTTCTACCATTCACCATATGCACCATCTACTCGAGAAAATAACAGTATTGCAAAAACCATGCTGAAGTGAGACACTCACTGTTTTTTTTAAATAGTGATGATAGAAATAGAGCTCATAAGCCAGAATATTTCACAAAAGTTAATTTAATTTTTCTTTGCCACTTAAAGTACACCTGTCCTGGCCTACAAAGAGCCTAGGGTATATCAACCCCTGTGTCCCTTTGGGGTACCTTGGCTAAGACCTCACTATTGACTTAAAATTAAGCCTTACCACTCCTAATGCTAAACTCCACCCATTACCCACCTTGAATATGAACCCTTAACTTAAATGCCCATACAACCTATCTCTTAACACCAAAATACCCAGTTATCCCTTATCTTATCAAATGAATCCTTGACCCTAACCTGACCCTTTACTATAATAGGGCAATGGCTAAGGCCACATTACTCACTTGAAATTAAGCCCTGCCACTCCCAATGCTAAACTCTACCCATTGCCTATCCAAATGGAGACTCATGGGGAAGTAGAGGCTTTGCCATATGACAGTTGAATAACATTAGATAGGGCCTAGGAGCCAAGGAGATCCACAGGGATTGTTTGGAAGATTTAAAACAGGTACTACCATTTCGGTGGTGTTATCTTCTGCACATTTTAGGCTGCAATAGCCTAAATAAATTTAGGAAACAATTACGGACAAAGGTCTTCAAGCCCAGTTTATTCACTTATGTATTCCATTAAACATCATGAAATATTCTTTGTTCAGCCAGGGCAATTACCCGACATCTGACTTATTGTTGATTTGGTATAGTATTTCTGATAGCTGAGATTAGACTTGCAATGGAAATGGTTAGTGTGTTTATAAGCAAAGGGAAGATACTTAGCTAAGTTAAGAGTAGTAAAAGAGTTCACTGGGTGTGGGTGTCACTAGCTCAATGTTTGTTCAAAGCTCAAGCACAAGCAGGAACTGCTGTGCTTTGGTTTTTGGAATTGGCAGCCTAGCACTGATTAAGTTAAAAAAAAATTGTGTAACAAATTTACCCTGATGTTTTACCTATCCCTAACCAGACCTTAACACCTAATCCTGACCCTCACCTGAAATCTCACATTTAACCTAAAATTAAACAACATTGCCACTCAATCTTTACTCTTCACACCTAATCTTGAAAATGTACCCTTAAGCATGGTACAGACTACAATTTTTCTTTTATTCAACCCAGTGGGTTGAACAAAAAAAAAAAAACCTAACAGCTCTGGTTGGAGCGATCTCCTCCACTAAGCTGTTGTGTTCTGACACGGAGGCTGCCCCCTTGCCAGAACAATCTGGTCAGCGCCCTCTGCCATTGGCTAAGAGCACTGATCGGGAGTTGGTTGGCTGCTGGTTTTCCAGCATGCTCTACTGACAGTAGCCGGCCAAATGGACAGACCGACATACACACAAATTGAATGTGTACGGGGCTTTAACCTCAATGCCCACAACCTATCTCTTAACACTAATATACCCCATAAATCCTTATCTTATCAACCTAACCCTTGATCCTAACCTGACTATTCACTAAATTCCTACACTAGCATAACCCCCCCCCCTTTCTTTATCAAACCCAGACGTGATGGTGCCAAAATGTAACATTCTTGCACCAGGATAAAATAGTGCGAACACCAAAAATACTGATCTACTGGAGTTATAATAGGGAGATGGTGCCTAAAAAAATAGGTAGATTTACAAAAGTGTCTTTGCCCTCCTTACCTGTGCAGGCATATAGAACAGAATGGGTAAACATATAACAGTACCGGTAACATTTGTTATCTGTTTTTTCTGTTTGTTTTAGCCAAAAAGACATTAAGTTAACATGAATACAATGACATTAACCTGACACTTATTCTGGTTTACCAATGACAAAGCAGCATAACAGTTTTCTAGGGGCTAATGATATCATAAAAGCAGAAGGGAAACCATTTTGTATAAGTAAGGATGCGTGTCTTTGAGCTTTTGTTTGCGTGAAGCAGGTTTCAACAAATTCTATGGGAATTCAAAAAACACTTGAAGGAGTGGTCAGATTCAACTTAAAAAGAGATCAAATGGAACCAATAATGATAATGTAATATAATTATGGATAATCTCAGAAGCATTTCAAACTGATGTCAAACTAATGCCATTTCACAAGCCCAAAGCCTGACGATGCAGGCGCTTACACTGTTCACTAGATTGCAACTTGCCATTTTACTAGCAGTTAGTGGCACTTTATGGTATTAAGGAAACAATTTTGTGAATAGATTCTAGATCCATAGGAATATGACCTATAAATCACCTTGGAGCCTAACCCTTTTAATACTGTTGAAAAACCATTCGTTTTCACAAATTCAAAATTGAAATGGAATTATTAAACCCAGGGCTTCTAATATTTTTCACTGTGTTGTCCTAACACTGTGGAAAGATGGTTTTCTCTTTTGAGCTATTGGCATGCTGGGGATTCTTCCATCAGCTAAAGAAAAAAGAGTAACCTCTAAAAGCTACTATACTTAAGAAATAATTGTATTATCTAGATCTCGGCTGTTTACTTATGCAGATGAAGCTTTCCAGATGAAGTTTAATGCAGATTTGAAGTGTTTTGTACAGGAACCCACTACCATAATAAGAATATAGCAGCTGATTCAGTAGTACCTACTTACAGAAAAGCACTTCTCAAATTCTGGTAATTAGCTGCTCTAATTAACTAGAACCAATTTAATGCTCAGATATTGTCTTTCCCAGGGCAGGCAGAGTGTTTCCCATGAAGTACAGTTTCCCGTAGTTGCTTGCTGACTTCACAGCGGTTCTGACGAACTCTGCCCTCTTAAAAGCTAGACCCATCTTGCAGAGGCCGAATAATGCATTTATCATTGCTGGAATAAAAGCAAGCAGTCGTTTTAGGTTACAACAAAATCAAATACAAGGAAAATGATTATAATGTTTCCTGGATACACTGTTTAAAAAATAAAGATTATTGAGTTGACAGATGTTATCCTAAGACGTGAGCTTTGCTTGCTAGGTATGAATTTTTCAATGCACTGCAGAGTGGAAAAAGTAGGAAGTAGATGTGTTAGATATCTCTGATGGTTAGATAATTTAAAGCTGGACTCCAGGCAAATAGGTAAATGCACAGATGAAATACATACAGTATATGTGAGCTGTTTTTCCTACCAAAATGTGTGCGTTTCTGTCTAGCCAGTCCCTATTACATATTAAAAAAGAGTAAGCGCACACATGCAAAAGAAATTATTACCAAATTTGAAGACAATCCATAAATAAAAATGGGGATTTGGTCCCACCATATGGCCATATAGTGCTCAAGCCCACCACTGCGTCAAAGTACCCCATTATCAGTGGGTCCTACACTATCCATGAAAAAGAGATGAATCCAGCCTTTCTAACCCTTGGAGATAATACTCCTTGCTGGGAAAGATGTGCAAATGCACTCCAGGGGACTCCTCCTATATCCACTTGATAGTGGACACTGATAGAGTACAGGTGTGTGTGGGGGGTGGGTGAGGGTTGCTCAACCTCGGTAGTCTGGTCAGACCGAATACATAATAAACAAGCAAAAAATTTGGGGGAGTGGGTCAGGGTTGCTCAACCTCCGTAGTCTGGTGAGACTAAAAATTTTTTGCTTGTTTTTTTGCTTGTCCCTGCCTGTCACTGAGAAGATCCGCCTGCTTTGTTTACATAAGCAGGCGGGTCTTCGCTCACTTTCCCCAACGATCGGGGAAGGGAGGCGGTGTCTAAACACAGCGGGAGTGGGCCTCCGGTGGCGCGCGAGCACCGCAGAGACCACTAGGAGTCCAGTACGTCGCTGGACCCAGGGGAGCCACGCTGCCGCAGTAGGATTACTGTCGGCATTCGGCAAGTGGTTAAAAATGACTTTAATGATTCAATAATGAATGCAAAGCTGCATTAATTTGTGTCCTTTATACCTATCTGATATTCTGCTTTAAAGTGGAGTTTCCACCAAACTGTTTTTTGTCTTTTTGTTTTAGATTGTTTAGAGAAGGATTAGAACTTCTGTCCTGCCTTTGTAGTTTTAGGCAAACAGCCAATCACAACTAGCCTTGCTTTCATTAGCTTTCTAAGAAATAATAGGAAACAGCAAATAGGTAAAAATGTGAGCATGCCACTTATTACTATGATTGTGACCTTAGTGAAACGGCGATTTAGTTTTCTTTAATAGCTGATCCCCATTCACATAGCAGGATTTTGTTATTTGAGGCCCTTTTTGAATGGTGTCTTGCATATACTTTATGTAAGGGTACATGGAGATATATCGTTATACATCAGTGAAGAAGGTTACACAGCCTTTTCTAACCACTAGCTTAAATCTGCGTTGTGAAAGGGGGAAGCACCAATATTTCCTGCTGGTAGAGAATCAACATAAGGGCTTCCATTAGATGTGACAACGATGAATTTGCTAAGCAGGTACCATCTGTCATGTTAATGTGAATGCTGCCAATCCACCTACCTTGAGGGACATTGACCTGAATAATGTGTTTCATGTAAATATCTCACTTGATTTCAGTGATTGCCTGCTTTTAGCAAAACATCTATATTTTTTTAATTAAGGAAATAAACCTTTGAACTTGGTATTTGTTTAGGTTTAGATATTTTAGATTCTTGGATAGTCAAGTTATTTTCATAAAATGGTAATATTCCCTGCAAATTTTAGGTGGATATGAATTTCATGTTGTTCCCAGCAACTAAAGAGATTCTTCCAAAATAGGAGCCAAAATCCAGTTATCTGCTAAAAATAAAACAGATGTAACCAACATTTTTTTTTTCCCAGTAAGTTAGCATGCCAGTTTCAGTTTTCATTTTAAAACAATGTGTTTTTTTATTCAGTTGTCTTGTCTTTTTAGAACTAAGCTTAAAGTGGTAATAAACCCAAAAACAAAAATGTATTATATTGCATCTTACCAATAAATAAATATGGTTGGCATTGGTCTTCTTTTTTAGGCTTTTTTTTTTCCACCTGGTGATCCAGCCAGTAACATTCTTCTTGTCTACACTGTGGACGGAGGAGGAAAGAGACACCTTTAGACAGCAACATTGTTAATCTGGGGAGAGGATAGTGTTAGATATACTAGCAGATTTAGATAGACTTGACTAACATATTAAATTAATAAAAGCTGATCATTGTAGGCACACCATAAGTGGTAAATTGGTAAATAGCTTGTCTCAACCCTTCAGCTGACACATTTGCTGGCCTTCTTTGTCTGTTAAAAGTTGCAAAATAACAGTATATTTAGGCTGGCCATACATGTTCAACTTTTGTTGTACACTTTCTGTTAGATTTACCACAAACCACATAATATGAGGTCAAAGCTAAACAACACTTTCACTTGCATCTAATTAGGCAGGTCTTTGTACTACATAGTTGAAGGTAAATTTCAAGAAAATTTATCAGAAAATTGTAAGAAAATTGTATCGTGTATGGCCAGCCTTAGGTAAAAAAAAAAAAAAAGAAAACTGATGCAGCACTATCTCAAAGAATGGTAAGCTGCAACATAACACATTTTTGGTTTTGGGTTTAATACCATTTTAAAATTAAAAATCTGCAATATGTTAACGAGATCCCAGTAGCTAGAGAAAAATAAATTAAAAGAGGTATAGACTGCAGAGATATCAATTTGTTTCTGTTCAAATCATTACAAAACTGGAATATGCAGTTCAGTTTTGGGCACAAGTTCACAAAAAGGATATTGGGGAACTGGAGAAAGTGTAGAGAAGGGCAAGCAAACTGATAAGAGGCATGGAGGAACTCAACTATGAGGAAAGATTAGAGGAACTGAATTTATTCTCTCTTGAGCAGAGAAGATTAAGGGGGATATGATCAACATGTATAAATACATAAGGGGTCCATATAGTGCACTTGGTGTTGAGTTGCTCACTTTAAGGTCATCACAGAGGACAAGGGGGCACTCTTTACTTCTGGAGGAAAACAAATTTAACCTCCAAATATGGAAAGGCTTTTTCACAGTAAGAGCTATAGAAATGTGGAATAAATCTGCTCATGAGCTAGTTCTGGCCAGCTCAGTAGAGTGTTTTAAAAAAGGACTGGGATTATTTCCTAAATGCACATAATATAACTGGGCACCAATATTTATAGGTAAAGTTGAGCCAGGGAATATCTGATTGCATCTTGGGGTATTAGGAAGGATTTTTTTCCCTTGCTGGAGCAAATTGGATCATGCTTTGCTTGGGGTTTTTTTTGCCTTCCTCTAGGTCAACTGTGGATATATGATGTGAATATGGAGGTTCTAGATTGGTGTGTTTTGTTTTTTGTTTTTTTTTTCTTTGTTGGTGGAACTGGGTGGACTTATGTCTTTTTTCAACCAGATTAACTATGTAGAAATAAAACAGGGGTATGTAAAAGTGCCCACATGCAGAAACAGTAAGCTATCATTTTGGGGGAGGATGAAGAAAACAGCATCATTTTCCCCTGTGGCATTACTAGATAGGAAGATTGCTGTGTGTTTGGGATTTCCTAGTCTACCACCTAGCCTACTATCATTGTATGTTTTCATGTGTCCATTTATTTTATTTATACCTAGATCTTGATACATATTGGTCAATTGTAATACTACTTTCTTTCATATCCTAGGTTGTAAATACGTTTTAGGGGCTCGTCAAAGTGTAATAACTTTACATTGATGATGTGATTGATTCAGTGTTCTCTGTAAAGAGCTCTGGTATAGAAAATGTTCAGTATATTCAATTTAGACTTTCGACAACCTAGAGAATGTAGAACATTAAATTGTAAATAGCAGAGGGTATTGCTCTGCAGTAACAAAGTAACTATCGACCACAAGTCAGATTCCTTAAATTTAAATTGGTCAAACTAATAGAAGCTGAAATATGATTGGTTGCTATTACCCGCCGGTCATTCTACTTTTCTCTGTGCTGTTAAATAAGGCTGAAATTATTCTATCATGTGTGAGTGTGAGTGGAGCTCATTCGAAAAGTGTCTTAAAACCATCTCAAGGTTGATAGCCCCTTGTAGCCAATCAGACTACAGTTTTATTTTTTACAGTATGGGCTAAAAAACTAAAGCAAGACTCTGACTGGCCACTGTGGGTGACACATATTTTGCCTTTCAGACACTTTTTAAAATGAGGCCCACCGCTTTAAACATCTCAGTGTCTTTTTATCTAAAGTTTGTTGAAAATAATATATATTTTTTTCAAAATAACATAATGCTTTTTTCCCCCCTATCTTTTTTTTTTCTCCTCATGACCAAATTCTCTTACTATTTGTTTACTCTTTCAGGCGTGTCTGATGCTGACAGTCACACATAATGATCTGAGGCTTTAAAAAGCTCACACGAGCACTAATTCACACTTCCCAATGCAGGCAATATCTTGATTTCGAAGTTATTTAGCGCTTTATACAGGAAAACTCCTTAAGGATGGCTGCTGGCTTCGTGCGCAAGATCTGGAAGCCCCCCCTCCCACCTACCCCCTTCCTTACGCTCTAACCATTTTGTCTGTCTATCTTGTCTTGTATTCTGTTTTCAAAGCGATGTCACTGAGGTCTTCCTTTTAGTGCCTGAAGGGAACAATATATTTTTAGAACAAAACTCTCTTTTTTAACATATAACCTTGGAAAAAAGATCAAATAGCCTGATAAAAGGACAGTGCTTTTTATTTTTCTTCATGGTATATCAGAGCCTGTTTAAAGATCACAGGTCAAAGTGAGTTGATTTAAAAAAAAAAAAAGAGAAGAAAAGCTGAAACTATATTACTTTCTCTCTATCTAAGGTAGAGCCCAGAGCGGCTAGAATTCCTTCATGTGCCAGCCGGGGCCTAGAAACAGTCCCCTTGTAGTGCTTTGCTCGCAGTTTGATTGATTGGCTATCCTTTATGCTATCTTTATATTTCCCTCAGCGGTGTATTTTAGATATTTTTATATAGTTCTTTTCTTCTTTCAAACTCCTGGTAGGGCAAACTTTGCACAAGTAGGAGATAGCAGGATCTCAAGATGGAGGACAGAGAGTCAGAAAAAAAGAACATAGAACAATGACAGTGACATATAGCAATACAAATCATTATAGGGTGGCAAATATATAACATATAAGTGTATAATGTTATTTGGAATTGAATCAATAAACAGAGATTCAATGGGCTTGTTCAGTAAGCAGTGCAAGGAGAAATGATTATTATAATACAGAATTTATATAGTGCAAACAGTTTACACAGTGCTTTACAACATGAGGGCAGACAGTACAGTTACAATACAATTCAATACAGGAGAAATCTCAGGCTACACCTAAACAATCCTAACACCTATGCTGACTAACCTGTGTAAGAAATATGTATATACTGACCTCTCTGGTCTGGTTACGTGATCTCTTGTGTCAGCCAACGGCAGCTGCAGGGAAGAGGAGAGAGCAGTTGACAGCAACTCAGAATGCCTGGGAGTGGTGACATCACCCATAGACTCTTATGGCCCATCCCATGTCAGTGCTCCCTCCTCTGCCCTTTGTGACTGAACCAGAGAGGGCTGTAAATAGGTAAGTATATTTATCTTTTCTTACAGAGGTTAGTAAGCACAGATGTTATGGGGGGGGGGAAGCATTTTTAAGATTAGTTAGGTGTAGATTGGAATTTCATTTTAAAGGATGGGTCCACTTTATAATCCACCCCCCCCCACTTCCCTTTACTGCTACCTAACCTAAGCTAAAGCCCCTAATCCAGGTAACTTTTGCCAAAGGCAACAGCTTTTTGTGATGTTTACAGTGTCTTGTTCTCTGCTGCCTGTGTTCTGCCAAAAGAGCCAACTCGTTAAAATCTCTAACCACAGACTCTCCAGCAACAGTAACTGGAGATTTCAATGAGTTACCTGTTTTCACAAAACACCGGCAAAGTATACACTACGGTAGACACTATAATGAGTAAACATTGTTAGTCTGCCTGCTAATACCCAACAAGATGGCCACCTACAAGGCGGCTACAACTTTTTTCCTCCCTGCCTGGTATTCTATTAAAACAGCCAACTCGTCGTCTACCGTAGTGTATACGCTGCCGGTGTTCTGTGAAAACAGGTAACTTGTCGAAATCTTCAATTGCAGCTGCTGGAGAGTTACCGGAAGTGAAGTGGTTGCAGATTTTGATGAGTTGGCTCCTTTGACAGAACACCTGCTCAGTACTTGAACCATCTGAAGCCACATTGTTGGTACTGTTTGAGTATATGGGAAGAAACTTTGTAGGCAGTACCAATCAAGATTACTGCATAGAAGCTGTAAAGACTGTGCCGGGAAAATAGCCACCCGGGTGGGTAACGTAGAAAAGCTAAAGTGAACCTGACTTTTAAAGCCCATCACCGAGCACAACTTTTTAATAGTCAAAAAAATTTCTCTCCCCACTCTGCAATTCAAAATAACCATTCATCTGCATCTAATAACATAACTTTTTGTAGGTGTGAATACTGCAAATATTTTTAATTTGTGGAGCTTTCATTACTTCCTGTCCTTTTGATAGCAGCATAAGAAATTAGATGAAAGGTTGTCCTAGGACAAATAATCTAAAATATTTTTTTTTAACAATTTCCCCTTCTACTTGGAGAAATGTTTTGATGCAGTCTATGTCCACACTGGGAATATTTCCCATTATTTATTTTTCCAACAGGAAGTAAGATGAAATCTCCCCATTGAAAACATGGGCCACAAAAATCTGATAGAGGTTCAAATATCGCTCCGCTCCAAAAATGAAAACATAAAAAAAATTGAATTTGGCTTTAAAACATAACCAGTTTGAACTCACCTTAGTTTACAATGCATCCTAACTGGTGGCTCTGAGTAGTGCATACTGCATTTTGTTTCTTTCACTGTTTTATTGGACAAGCCTATATGTTTTTTCTCTGTTTTGATCAAATATATTGTACTCATTAGGAAACACAATTAGCAATGTGAGCAGTGCAGTAACCTACAGAAACCAATCAGAATTAATCTTTCTACAATCTGACTCCAGTAAATAGAAATCAGCTTAACTGGACTATTGCATTTTACATGCCATCATTGTTCTTTGCTGTGCCTTCATATACAGCTTTTTTAAAACAAATCTGATTTTTTATACCTGGTAGATGGAATGTAATTGTAATTTTAGGAGTAATCTAGAGACACAGATGGCAATAAGAAAAAAAAACTGACAGGAGTTTAACCATTCCTTACTATGTCCAAAATAAAAAAAAATGTTTAACTTAGATTTTAAATTAGATTTTGAAAAAAATCTTCCTGCATATTCATTCTTCCTTGTAATTTCTTAACATCCCTCAAAAGTTAATTATAATTAATAACGCATGTATACCCCTGATGGACAAGAGCAATTTTTACTTGTTTTTAGTCAATTCAGTCAGCAAACACAACACACAACAACAAAAAAACAAAACACAACTAAAAATATATATACAATATGCGTTAGTGTTAGTTTAAAACAAATAGAGTTACTGTATATAAAACTTTAATACATAATATTCTATAAATGATCTAGTTTATAATGAAACTAAAATTACAACTCTGATGCAAAGTATTATGAAGGTTTTTACAAATGAAGCAAACAATGTGTTTGTTTTTATTTTGTTAATTATTTTTTTAAATATAAAAATAAAAATGCTTAAAGTTAATCATTAAAAATATATAAAAACATATAAATACATTTAAAAAATCAGCAGAAAAAAAGAATAAGATAACTAAAGGGTATTGGGAAACTAACAGTTATTTAAAAATTAAATAGGAACTATTTTTATTTAAAATGTAAAGGTGCTTTAACTAACATCATATGCAGACCAAAAGTCATCCTTTCGATCGACACTTGCATGATATAGAATAAACACGATGCAACAATGTTGTTACATTGTATTTCCCAATGACGCTTCTGAAGACTCTTGGGAATGCTGTTCAGAAGTTATAATTTACACAGTAGCAGTTGCAGTCACTGCTTTGATATGGAGCTCTTATCACCAAGAAATACATTATGTGCCCTTACTCACCGACTAGTGATGTGTTAAACGCCTGTGTTTCAAAAATAGTCCTGCAGTGGCGAAAAAAAATTTTTTTCTTTCTTTGTGACTCCGGCAGGTAGGTCAAAGAACCTCATATGAGTGTAGGGAGATAGAATCAGAAGAAACCCATAGTGTCATTTCGTTTTTATTGCTAAAAAAAAACATATAAAAGCCAATTGCGCACTTACAAACTCTCCTCTTGCATGTGAGCATGTAATGACGCCATTCTGGAATTCAAAAGTCGTGGTTTGCATTCCAAAGAGCAGACGTGACATAACCAGAAGTATCCACCTGCCAAATGCAATTGGCTCCACCCAGGAAGCGTTCTCAGAAGCTGCTTCCAGAACGGCGTCATTACATGCTCACATGCAAGAGGAGAGTTTTGTAAGTGCGCTATTGGCTTTTATATGTTTTTTTAACAATAAAAACAAAATTACACTATGGATTTCTCCTGATTCTATCTCTCTACACTCATATGAGGCTCTTTGACCTACCTGACAAAGTCACAAAAAAATAGAAAAAAAAAATTTTTTTGCCACTGGAGGATTATTTTTGAAACACAGGCATTTAACACATCACTAGTCGGTGAGTAAGGGCACATAAGGAGGGGAGCACAATGGCGCGTGTTGGAACATACTGCCACTGGAAGACAAAGATAACCAGCACTTTAAATGACTTATTGTTCATGCACATGTTTTGCACTGATTGCACTTTAATTTTCTAAAAGTATTATGTATTGTGAATATTATGTTTCTGCACAAATAATGAAGAGATACATATTAAGCACTTTTTGGTTAGACCGTGCTGAGTAAACACATAAAAATACCTAAAAGGAATATATACACCTTACATCCCAGCAGCAGTCTTGTAAATGCATTCCACACACTACTATATACTAGTGCGGGGAACACAATATTTTAAACTTCTGAGATGGTTCAATAGTTGACAGGTACTGACAATCGTGTAAGATTCTAGAAAAGTTCTACAATTATATCATGGAAGCAGTTGTCAAGGGATGACTTGCACCCTTTTCAAGAAAGGTAGCCTATTTTTATGCATTGAAACTAATAAAGAATACAAAGGAAAAAAAATAAACAAATAAATAAACCAATAACTAAAACAGAAAAGTTATTTAAGTGTTGCTTAACTTCTCATTGCTTGTTACAAATGCATATTCAGATACATCAACAATCTGCTTCAGCTGAGCAATTTTAAAGCCTTTCTTACACTCAGTAATTAATGATCTCATTAAAATGTATTGTTTCCCTTTGAAAACTAACATTGTATCCATTTTCATTAACGTTGCCTCATCTTCCTTGCGTTTGCAACCTTTTATGCATGAGAATGCAAATAATCACAGCAATAAAACCTTTTGTTTGTTTGGGTTTTATTTATTTATTTTCTATTCCATTGTATGAATTTAAAGACCATTCTCTTCCAGATCCAGGAAAAGTTGAGTTGTTTTAGTATGACAGACAAATTGCTTTATGCCCAGAAATTATGAAAGCTAATAAAAAGTATTATTGGGTTCTGGTTTTCTGAATGACCCGTGTCCATTCTAAGAATGTTGTTGTATTTGCCAGGTCGTCGCGGGAGCAGGTTAAGAATGGAGAGAAACTGGAGCTGACTATGTCCAATATCAATGCTGAAGTCTTGGAACTGTTGCTGGAATTTGTCTATACAGGTTCCTTGATCATAGATTCAGCCAATGCCAAAATCCTCCTGGAGGCAGCCAGCAAGTTTCAGTTCCACACCTTCTGTAAAGTCTGCGTATCCTTCTTAGGTAGGAGGCACTTTTTGAATATACACATTTGCAAGGAACTGGGCTTGTACCTGAGCAAGGGCAGGTCTAGGTCATATTCACATGTTATAGAATTAGAATTAACTTTAAATACAAATTGTCCAAAGTGCACTCAAAATTGTCCTAGACACAAATGTCTAACATTGCACACCACTATATGGCCAAAACTGTGTGAAAACCCCTCCCAACTATTCAGTTTGTATAGGACACTTAATTCTGCAGCATACAAAGACATTTTGTTGTGTGCTTCCAACCTTGTTTGGGGAAGAACCTTTCTGTTCCAGCATGACTATGTCTCTGTGAACAACTCCAAAGACATGGTTTGATGAGTTTGGTGTGGAAGAACTTAAGTAGCCTATACAGAGCCCTGACCTCAACCTTATTAACCACATTAGAGATAAATTTGGAATACTGATTGTGATACAGGTCTTCTTATCCAACATCAGTGCCTGCCCATACAAATAATTTTGGCTGAATGGGCACAAGTTCCCACAGACAGGCTCAACAATATTGTGGATAGCCTTCCCAGAAGAGCAGAGGCTGTTGTAGCCACAAAGGAAGGGGGAGTGTATCTGCATAATGATGTCAAAGATTTTGTAATGAGATGTTATATATAGAGGCTTATATAGGTTTGATGGTCAAGTGTCCACAAAGTTTTGCCCATATAATGTAAAATGAAAGTCTGTTAGATAGTATATAGTTTATATAGAAACATATAGGATCCTATTTTACTAAACTGGAGAGTGGATAATCTGGTGCAGCTGTGCATGGTAGCCAATCAGCATCTTACTTCAGCTTGTTCAATTAAGCTTTGACAAAAAACAACTGGAAGCTGACTGGTTTCTGTGCATAGCTGCACCAGATTTTACACTCTCCAGTTTTAGTAAATCAACCCATAGCATATTAGTATATATCTGTAAAGGGAATACAAAGTGACATATATATACATATATATATATATATATATATATATATATATATATATATATATATATATATATACTGTATATATACTGTATATATGAAGTTTCTTCTATTTTTATGATGAGCAGGACTAAAAAGTAAAAAAAAGTGATATTCTCTTCTCTTTTTTCTTTTAGTCTAGTAAATATTAATTACTGCGAATGCATATTTTGTTTTAGTTTTTACTATGTGATTTCCAGCCTTTCTTTATCTTCTCTGTTTATAAAAAGAAACCTGTTGTTTACTTGGCTCAGTAGCTCAAGAAGAAATGTACACAATTCAAATTAATCTATGCTAAACAGGGACTGTTTAGGAAAAAGTAAATCTTTAGTTACAATTTTTATGAACTACCAAGAATTATGTTTCTTCTTGATTGCCTCAGATATGATTTGGTATTCAAAGTGAACATAGTTTTACACTATTTACTAACATTTATTTGTAATGTGAACATACACTTTTACACAGTGAATATACATAGTTACATAGTTGGTCTGGTTAAAAAAAATACCATCTAGTTCAACCAACATTACCTTAGCTAGGTAAGCAGACTCAACTCCATTAGTAAATTAACCCTATTGGGTCTGAAAGGAGACAAGCCATGTAGTATCCTATCTTAAAAAAAAACACGTAGTGCTCTGGGAATACTTTATCATGTGTTGACAACTATACTAAATGATTATTTGTTAAACAAATGATGGTATACCTTTGTTTACATTTGGAAAAAATACAGATATAACACTTCAGTTTAAAAAATAATAAGATTTAAAATAAAATAGGCCCAGAACCATTATGGTTTCCCTTTAAGTCAGGTATCTTATTTGGTTTGGTGGACAATGGTAAAATAATATGCTGTGTTTGTATTTCTGCAGAGAAACAGCTGACTGCCAACAACTGCCTGGGCATCCTGGCCATGGCAGAGGCCATGCAGTGTGTGGAGTTGTACAACATGGCCAAAGCGTACGCCTTGCAAAACTTCCCTGAGGTAGCAAACCAGGATGAGATCCTGAATATCTCAAAGGATGATTTCGTATCATACATTTCTAATGACAGCCTGAACACAAAAGCTGAGGAGCTGGTATACGAGACAGTGTTAAAATGGATAAAGAAAGATCCAGCAAACAGAGCACAGGTAGGAGAGAGAAACTACTTTTTGGAAGCTTTTTCCACTTTGTCAAATACAAATAAACACAGGCAAATATAAAAATGGTTTTTGGTAGTTGTGAAAAAATAACTTCTATGCAGACTTAACGTGGAATTCCAGGTACGCTTTAAAATACACTCCTGTCACAACACTGTAACATTAATAGGAGCGTCATTAAAACATGAAAAAATTAGATTTATTTTTAAATAAATATTTATTTTATGTTTTTAATTTAAATTAATAATTTTTACTGAACTTGTTTCGTTCGATTCACTTTTGCATTAACAAATATAGTAAACACATATCAAGAGATCCATAAACAGAAAAAAATCCCAAATGGAATCCAAAAATATGGTTAGATATGGCAGAGGGTGCTGATCGGAGTGTTCTCACGTGGGGG
The DNA here is from genome assembly GCF_965119305.1 of Pelophylax lessonae. Classification (NCBI taxonomy): domain Eukaryota; kingdom Metazoa; phylum Chordata; class Amphibia; order Anura; family Ranidae; genus Pelophylax; species Pelophylax lessonae. The sequence continues at coordinate 119,772,759 of NC_138770.1, read as the reverse complement.
GGTCAGAACACAACAGATCAGCGGAGTAGATTCGCTGATCTAACCTCACATGGTTAGTACATGGTAAACAGTTTCTTAATTGTGGGAAAGGAGGTGGAGGTGAGGGGAGGGGGGTGGAATTTTAAAGCGTGTGTTACCCCAAAAATTAAGATTTCAAATATGCTTTTCTATCCATATCATTTTTTGTAAATGTTTTTATTTATTCTGTTGCTGTAAAATACTGTACCTGATGATCTTGCCAGTTCTTGTTTGACTCTGACCAAACCAAACATGGAGGTAGATAAGTGCATGGTCAGTTTGCGTCCCTGGGATTGCTACTAGGAGTTACAGGATGCCGTGCCTATACATATAGATAGTGCACTTTGCAAGTGTAGATGCACTCATGTTTCATAGAGCTTAGTAAATGTGAGTAAACTCTGCTAATCCATCATCCAATCCTGTGCAAGCAAAAATGTTTTTTTTTTTTATTTTCCTTGGACCTGATTGGGCATCTTTTACAAAGTGAAGCTTCGTCACATTACATTCACTAAGGAAAATGAGTGCAACTGCACTTGTAAACTGCACCAGGCCTTTAGTAAATTCACCACATTTTGTCCCTGGATCTCCTTTAGTCACTTTTGCCCCATTCCTCCTCGCAGCTCTGCTGTGCCCTGCATTATCAGTCTACTGGATGCCATTCAGATGTGTATGCTGTATTGGCCAGCCAGTGCTTACACAGGCAGACACACCTCTTAGCCCGCGTCAAGCTGAAGACTGACAGCAACACATAGCTGTAGGGTATATTCATACCAAATACGGTGGGATCGCTTTGGGTGACTATTCCAGTGCAGTCCCTCCACATGACTAGGCAAAATTTCCCTGTCTCTGGTGTGCCTGGTTTATACCACTGCGTTGCGATAGTGTGTGCTGAAAAAAAGGAACACATCAATCACTTGACCAATTTGAAAAACCAAGCATAAGGTCCTAGTCACACTAGAGCAGTGATGTCCAAACTTTTTTCAAAGAGGGCCAGATTTGATGAAGTGAACATGCGTGAGGGCCGACCATTTTGCCTGACATTCTTTGGACCATTAAAATGAAATGCAAATGAACTATTTTATGCAAAGTTTATTGCAAACGGCATACTTTTAATTTCGTCACATGGATGACAAATCTAAACGGGTGTTATGCCAGTTATCATGGTCCTGTCATACTAGCGCCAAATTTATTTGTGTTTTTAGTGCTCCCTTATCAGGCTAAAGCCTCGTACACACGATCAGATTATCGAACGATCTTGCGTCCGATTTTTGTTAAAAAGTATAAAATTGTAGCGCTTAAGATGATAAAAAGTCCATATAATTAAAAAGAAGAAGTCCTTTAAAATCAATCAGACAGTAGATAACCACGTGTGGATAGGAAATGGCGTTTTCACCAGCTCTCCCTCGGAAGACTGCGTGACATAAACCACCACCAAGAGAGGTATCTTAAATACCCTTACCAGATCTCACCATCTTATGAGCAGTGTACGTGAACAGATATCAATAGACATAAGACTGGCTCTTAGCAGGTATCCATAGTCAACCGTATCTCCTACGCTGATATTTCCTCGTAAACTTGATCTCAAAAAGATACAAGAGAAGCCTCTCATAGTGTAATAAATCCTAGATAATCTTTTATTGGCGTAAATCAACTTAAATTGCACTCACATTTCTGCAGAGTGGCAGCAGCGTTGAGTATATCCACATGTAGTTGTTTCAAACCGAAAAGATGGCCGCCGTCGTCCTCCACTGCGCATGCGTCCGCCTCCACCAATGGGGACACCCGACGTACGTTTCGTCATACGTAATGACGTCGTCAGGGGCGATTTTTGTCCCATTTTTGTTGCATGCTTGTCTCATATTGAAAGGGAAGCGGTTACTTTCATACGAAAATTACCGTACGACAGAATTCAACTTCAGAAGTGATGTCATGTGTTGAATTGTTTTGTATGTGTTCTTTCGTTTCTGAGCATGCCTAGTCTTGCTATTACGATTTTTTTTTTCGGACGATAACTGTACTAATTAAAGGAAAATCGGATGTTGTGTTGACGTATGATAAAAATTTTATAGCCTGCACATTCAGATTTTGTCATCCGAAAATTCGTTATCGGCTGTTGAAAGCACTCTGAAAATTGGCAGATCGTTCGTCGGATGAAATTTTACTTCCGATTTTCGTATCGTGTGTACAGGTCTTAAGTCAGAGGCCATATTGAGCAAGGGATATAAAGCTGGTGGGGATGGGCGGTGGATGTTAACATTTAGTGTATTCACAAGTAACATGGGTGTTGAAAGATCCAGAGATCCCAGTGGTCCTGAGCAGCGCTCTGGGATTCACAGGGGCCACAACAATAGATTTTTCCAAATTATCTGTGGGGCCATATTAAAGCAGCCTGGGGGCCGCAAATGGCCGGACTTTGGACATGCCTGCGCTAGAGGAATGGGGCTGTTTGCAGTAAGATGTGGAAGGTCAATAGGGGGTTCCCTGGGATTAGCTACGGGTGTGAAGGCCCACTGAAAATATGGAAGTCTGATAGATCCCACAGCTATTCTCTCATTGAGCAATTACTTGTACATGCCCAGTCCTGGATGCAGACTGTCTGTGTCCTGGGCCAACCATATACCTAATTGCTTCATTAGGGATTACATGCAAGCAGCCGCCTCCCATGGTTTTCTTGCCTGCAGCTTATCAGAGGGAACCCCACATATAATCCTAAATGGCCCCATTTGCAAGTGTGAATAAGCCTAATAGATTCTCATACATGCTGTATAACATTTTTAAATAACCAGCATTATCATGACATTGAAAACATGTTAGGTGTACAGATACTTTAGTTTTAACATGCCCAAAGCTAGGCTTTTAACCACTTGCCGACCGCCGCACGACTATCTACGTCGGCGGTCAGCCCCTCACAGGCAAAGTGACGTAGGGCTACGTCACTAGCTTGTGAGGGTCTAGGGAGCGAGCGCGCGCCCCCGGAGGCGCGCTCCCGAGTGGTCACGGACCCCCCCGCGCGTGTGACCGGCAGACCCGATGTCCGCCGGCCACTCTGCGATCGGCGGGGGAGAGGGAGAAAGTCAGGCAGCTTGTGTAAACAAGCTGCCTGTCATTCTCCTCGCTGTATGAGAGCTGATCATCTGGATCTACTATGTAGATCCGTTGATCACTCTGCATACAGCTGAAGCCCCAGCCAATCACAGTTAGAATCACGCCCCTAGGGACACACACAGCCCCTCCCTCTCAAATAAAGTTAACCCCTTCACTACCAGTGTATTTTTACAGTAACAGTGCATATGTATAGCACTGATTACTGTAGAAATGTCACTGGTAACCCCAAAAGTGTCAAAAATGTCAGTCAAGGGTCCGATCTGTCCGCCGCAATGTCGCAGTACCGCAAAAAAAATCGCAGATCGCCGCCATTACGCGTTAAAAAAAAAAACAACAAAAATGACAAAAATCTTTCCCTTAGTTAGTAAACGCAATAACTTTTGCGCAAACCAATCAAAATACGCTTTTTGCGATTTTTTTTACCAAACATAGGTAGCATAAAACAAATTGGCCGAAAATTTTAAAAAATTTTGATTTTTACATTTTTTTTTGGGGGAATTTCATATAAAAAAAAGGGAAAAATATTGCTATTTTTGCAAAATGGACGCTCTTTTTTTGTTTATAGCGCGTGATCAAAAAATCGCACAGGTGATCAAATACCGCCAAAAGAAAGCTCTGTTTGTGGGAAAAAAAGGACGCCAAATTCGTTTAGGTACAGCGTCGCACGACCGCGCAATTCTCCGTTAAAGTCACGCAGTGCCGAATCGCAAAATACCCCCTGGTCGGAATGGGGGTAAAATCTTCCGGGGCTTAAGTGGTTAACTATAACGCCCCTTTCACACTATCGGATCGATCAGGTCTGCCTGTCTGTTTTTCAGGTGGACCTGATCGGGCCACCCATTCTCCTCTATGGGGAGGCGGATGTCAGCAGACATGTGTCCGCTGACATCCATCTGACATCCAATCCGACAAGATCCGCTGAAAAGAGACGGATGGCGATACGTTCGTCATCCATCCAAGGGGTTGGATCGGATGGGATTGAAAAAAAACGGACATGCTGTCCTTTTTCATCCGATCTCCCCATAGAGGAGAGCAGGACTCTGACAGGTCCATCTCTGCACAGTGAGCGGAGACTGACCTGTGATTTGCCTGCTCAGCGAGGATCAATCATCAATCCCCGCTGAGTTAGCAGAGTCCGCTGAACGGATCCACCCCATGAGAAAGAGGCCTAATTCAAGTCAAGACTATTTTTCCTTGTTTTGGCTTGTATAACCTCTTTTAGGTGTTGATTCCTGTTGTCCCTGTTTGGGAGATTTGTATTTCATTCCTGTCCCAGTGGCCCTTATGCAGTTCCTGTACATCAGAGCTGCTGTTTAAAGAAGCAGTACAAAAAGCAGCTCAGTTCATGTGCTGACAGAAGGTGAGTGCAGAGTGACAGAGCGATGAGCTTATCACTGGGATTCTTCTTCTGTCCAGGTGGCTCCAGGATGGCTTTTGCTCAGCAGAGGTGGGTTGAATAATGTCAGCCAGAAAATAGTGCTGCAGGGGAAGCTGAATATTTCGGCAAAAGCTCGTTTTGTGACTTTACTTTTTAATGGGCTATTCATTTTTATCTTGATGTTTTTGGCTGGAGTTCTGCTTTATTTTTCAGTCTTGACTGTATTGCTAATAGATACTGTTTTGAAACGTTTCTATTTCTCCTGACTGATACAAAAATCAAAATGCATTACAGCTGAGATATAATTTTTAGTTTATACTTCTGCTGTTGCAGTTGTTATTGATTTTTCTGTTGTTGTTTAAATGCTATTTACCTCCTGCATGAGGACTATGTGTTTTATTTCAAAGGAAGGGAATGGAATTGGAAAAAAAAAATCCTGTACATTATCATGTTACCCTAATCTGCTCAGTGCTACACAAAAAAAAAACTGAGGTTACATAATGATTTTTTCACACAGAGCATTTTTAATGCACACAAAAAAATCACGTCACCTCACTTTACACTTTGGCCCTTTGCTGACAACGTTCAAAGCAAATGTAAAATAGAATTGGCTACAGTGTGTTAAAAGGCATTTGCCAAACATGCACTAGCACCTACCCATCTCCTATCTTCCCCACATGTGGAAACCTAGACTTTCCCCCAAATTGTTCTGAACCTCATTTCTTGAAACTTAAAGAGAAAAGACTATGTCAGGGGGCGACTTCCTGATAGAGACAAACTGGCTATCTGTGACCCAACTGACCTCTAATGGAGGTTCCTTTCAACTACCTCTTTTCAATGCTTTTCAAATTTGTAATTTTTTTTACCTCTTCCTATGCCCCTAAATTTCTGGCCAAACTCACGGCATTCAAAACATTGTGTTCAAACAAGGGCTCAGTTAGTCACTCCCTGTCATTGATATTTGCCTCTCTTATTAACCCGAAATTGGATCCTCATCCACCATTCATTGAAGCATGGGAAAAGGGCCTGAACGCTACCTTTACAAAAGAACAGCTCCAGAAAATATATTTTCTTACTAAAACTATCAACCTGTAATGGAACACAAAATTGCAATTATAAGGTCCTAACAAGCTGGTACAGAACATCATCGCAGATCTACAAGTTTATGCCTTCTGCACCAGACTCCTGCTGGCGATGTGGATCAGAAAAAGATCCCTGGTTCACATTTTTTGGGAATGCAGAAAACACAGATTTTTGGAAGAAAGTCACACTAATATCCCAAAAACTTACAGAGTACACTATTTTGACAGATCGTGCCTTTTTCTCCTTCACTTCAACTCCATACTCACAAAATTATACAGTTTATCCATCCTAAGACACCCTATAAATTCAGCCAAAGCGTGTATTCCTGCCTGCTGGTAAAAACACTCTCCCCAGTCCATCCAGATGTGACTCAATAAAGTAGTAAATGTAAATAGACAGACATACTCAATTCACAAAAAGATACCCAGGAGGCTTTACACAAAACATGGGAGACTTTTGCACATGTTCATATTCACAGAAGAAGAAGGGTAAAGCCCTGTTAGTAGGAGTCAATTGAGCGTAGCTTGCCTACCTTAACAACCGACCATTAGTTTCTTTCTCTCTAAATCAAGAGCAGTTACCTTTCACCCCCCCCCCTTTTTTTCTTTTACCTTCCCCCTCAATCACCATTGTTCTTTTTCCACCAATTGGTGTCAGGCCACCCCCCCCCCCCCTTCCCCATGCTCCCTTTATAAATTCAGAATTCAGTAGACCCAGGAATTTTCCTGACTGATCCTCTTTGGTTAATATAATTATATTCTGCTTTATTTCATCTATACTTGTTTTGTTATGCGTTATAGAAATTCAGTTTCAATGAGTAAGTCATGGCAATTTATAATTACACAATCTCTCTCTGTTTCTTTTATACCAGGTGCACTGTGAATGTACAATTTCAATGCACAGTGTGCTGTGTTGATAAAGCTGGCCTTGTATAATATATATGCAAACTGTGTCAATTTTTTACTGATACATCTGTGACCTCGTTGAATCTAATTAAAAAAAAAAAAAGAGTTGATCAAAAACATTAAATTTAACCTATAAGACACAAAGCGGACCTAAAAAAGAACTGAAACATTGGTTAATCTAGACTGCAGCCTACCTTTTTTTATGCAAAGTGATGTCAAATTCCTGATGAGAGAGTGGGAGCGATAACACCAAATTGTTACACACCTGCTCCCCATTCACACCTGAGACCTTGTAACACTAACGAGTCACATGACACCGGGAAGGGAAAATGGCTAATTGGGTCCATTTGGACATTTTCACCCAGCGGTGTACTCACTTTTTTTGCCAGCGATTTAGACATTATTGGCTGTCTGCTGAGGTATTTTGAGGGGACAGCAAATTTACACTGTTATTCTAGCTGTACACTCACTAGTTTACATTGTAGCAAATTGTCATTTCTTCAGTGTTGTCATATGAAAAGATATGATAAAATATTTACCAAAATGTGAGGGGTGTACTTACTTTTGTGAGCTACTGTAACTCTTCTCCCAGCGTCAGAAGTGGAACGCAGATGAATAGATAGGTAAACCACCTTTCTAAACAATGAGAACATTATTTCCATATACTCCGCTTTGAAACCTTATGTAGGCTTCAAGAGTTTTACCATATTGATGTAATTTCTATTTACAACATAATTTTCCATTAAAGCAAGGTCTGACCCCATGAAAGGGAATGGTTTGTGCTTTCCAAGCTGTTGCTATGGTCTGGTTAGGTGCTGACAGAGTGGGATGTCACCAGGTTGGGCTTTTGTTTGATTGGGCTCTTGATTAGGTCATGTAGTAAGGCAATCCTCGGGCTGCCCTGTATCCATATGCGGAGTAGAGTATGCAGAAACGGAAACATCTTGAACCAAAAAGTAGAACAAAATAGGGGACACATCCAGCAGAATTGTTGAACATCACCAAACTCTTTACAGCCCTGAAGCATTTGGGCCTGGTCCCATGTTAATATCATTATAAAAGTTGTTTTCTGTCTTTTTATAGCTGCAGATTTATTAAAATATTATCTGGTGAAAACTCTTTGTTTAAACACTTTCTGCTATGTAGTGGCAATTTGGTACCTAGTTGTTTGGTTGTCACCCAGTAATCTGCACACCTGATTGAGACTACAAGCGGCCATGTTGACACTCACATTTTGCATGGAGTTGGGCTCTACATATAGTGGTACAGCCACGGCCCATTTGATGTCACTGTTAAAAATCCAGTGTAGAGCAATGATGTGCAGCTGACCCTGGACCAAGTGCATGAAGACAGGAAGTGTCTGAAAAGGCTGGAGGAGATCATCAACATTGAGATGCAACAAATAATGAGAAAAAGTTGAAAACAATCATTTATGGAAAAAAATCACGGCAGTTGTTTATGACACAGGGCTTTAGCTAACTAAATGTCATTCAGTGTTGTTTATGATTATTGTAGCTAGCACTGTGGTTTACCTACACATAAAAGTTTGATCATGACAAGCCCCGCAGCAGAACAGAGGATCATGGGAATTCTAATTTGGACAGTTATGTGTATGAAAGTTCAAGTGCACTGTGTAGATAAATGAAATGGCAGTCTCAATCTGACAGGTTACACTCTATCCATTTTGCAGAAACGGTCAGTTCTCAGTGCGCTCATTACCACTTACACTGACCCGAACAGCAGCACCGGTCATTCAAAAGCATATTTTCTTCTTGTATTTCATCTCAAGAAACTGGATGAAAAAAAAATCAAACTACTTGTAGTTTCATCCAACCTTCTAAACTTTCTTTCATTGTAAAATATATCTCCCGTATTTTTGCAAGAGGTTCTATAACTCCAGCTTTATTGTAGAGTTATAAAAATTGCTGCTCTGCTCCTTTGCTTGTAACTCATGAGCCCCCGGTAAAAAACATTCCAAATTGTGTATTCTCAAACATTTGTCATTATGTCTGGAGTAAACACATATTCCTGCAGAACCAACTAGACACTTTTTACAGGTGTTACCCTTCACTTTACCACTGGCTGGGTTATTTGCATCAAAATAGTTTGAAGCTAGCACCAAAAGATGCTGACAGTCAATGTAGCACAGACTGAATGCCATCTGCTGCTATTCACAATTGAAAGATGGCATATTAGCAGAATACCCATAATTAATATTTTGAAGTAGGTCTGCCTGTCCTTCTTTCCTCCACGTTTATTCATTTTTCATTATTATATTACATACATTATTAGTAATACATTTACACCCCCCATATGCTTTATGTTTTGGTAATGTCATTACATGCCTGTTTTCCTGCAACAGCAGGTAAGTTGCAGGACTTTGCATTTAGAATTTCAACTCAACACACCACTACAGGGCCTGAATTCCGCAATGCACAGACTGTATTTTCATTCTTTCAACAAGCCCCCACTAACTTCTGTAGCTGCAGGCACTGTGGAGCAATTCAACCTGAAAGATCACAGAAGAAGGAATGAAGTCCCTTAAGTGTATCTAAATTATTTTTCAGACATTTTTTCTGTTTTTAATCCGTCGATCTGCTAGTGAACCTAGAGTACCAGTGCTCACTAAGCCTTATCTAAGGAGAAACATTGGCAAGGCTACCCGCTCCTGATTTAGACACCTTTTCCTCTGAAAATCTCCCTAAAATTTAGGTGGCGATATTCTGAAGTCCACAGGGATAACCTGGGCAAGGCTGTTTGTACTTTGGGATTTCATTGTAGCACAGGCAGTGTTTTCAGTTTACTACAGGAAGTTGAAGTGATACTAAAGTCTTGTTTTTTGGGGTTTTTTCTGTTAAAAATACCAAACATGTTCGGCAGCCTATCTCTGACAGTCCTCTTTTGCTAATGTCAGTTCAGAGGCTACTCTTCTGGATATTGAGAAAACTGCACTGCTGCACAGCAACAGTCAGTGACGTGAACAGAAATTTTTTCTATGCCAGTGATTAGTTAGAGGGGTTGAGGAAGGGTAGGGAGAGCCCCAAGTTTAACTTTAAATGAACATTGCCCAATTTTATGTTATTTACTATTAAGTTTACAATTTCATTACCTGTTTACAAATTATTTTTTCAATTTTCCTAGAACAACTTTTTTTTTTTTTTTTTACCAACACAGTATGGGATTACTGAAAAGAAGATTCTAATTGGCTGAATTCTTCAACAATTCTTTTCATGGACACATTGATAATTAGGCCTAAAACTATTTTATTTCCACATAGTTAAAAAAAATATATATATATTTCTTACCTTTCTAGGTGTTTGTTGGCAGACTGCAAGCTTCTCTAAACAATTTGTAATGGGAGGAAACTTACTGACAAAGTGGGACACATTGGGGTTCCCCCATTAACATACAATGCAGAAAGCAAGCTTCTAGATCTTTACCCCTTTGTTAGGACATACAGTGTTCACCTCTATTTTAAAACCGACAAGGAGATCCACCAGCACAGTATAGGCAAGGTAATTATAGCAAACATCAACTCCACAGCCCCCTCTGCAGAGCAAAGAAAAACTTCAGTTTTGGAGTTTTCAGAAAAGGGCAAAAAAAAGGTAAGCAGCATTTAAAAAAGAAAATTGTTATGCTATGCAAATGGGAATATGTAGCAAAAATAAAGTAGGTGGTATTGCTATTTGACTGCAAAAGTGGAAACACACTTTAAAACAAACATCTGTGATTTTCCAGGCTGATACAGAAGAGTTTTTGTAATGTCTATAATACATAATGCAACTTACTACTTTTCCACTTAAAAGTTGTCTGGATTGTGGACATGTTGAAAGAAATATAATCCTAAAATGATATAAAAAACTCAAATCAACAGGACCATAAAAATGCAAATTATAATACTGTAATTACTAGTTGTCCGTACCCAAGCATTGTTAAAAAAAAAAAAAAAAAAACATGATTTAAACACCGTTATTACCTGCAAACCAGCAATTATTTTCCAAAATACTTTTGCCACATTGCCATGGTAACCACAATATTTAATTTGCTATTATAGGATTACTTGTAACCCCTTTACATAAAGCATTAATGACATCTGGAACACCATAGTAACCTCAACACTATGTTCATGTGAGCAATCACAGTCATTCACAAAATAGAAAATCACATATTCTTCAAGTTTTGTGTTACTAGATTTTATTAGTGTTTTGGTAGCAGCATTTAACAGTTGAAGTGAACAGTAAGTGAATATTGGTTGCTGGATACACAATAAAAACTGATAAACTGAAGAGAGTTTTTCCTCTGTAATTTTCATTTACTGTAACTTTGCATGCAAACCAGATCCTGACATTTCGCAAATCGGTCAAGGAAAAACTTCCTGTGATCCTAAGCAATTACACCCCCATATACTACATCAAAGGTTATTGCTGATTTGAAATGAGAAATAATTTTAGGGAACTTAGCTTCCCCATAAAGGCTCTGTAAATGTTCACTACAGTAAGGAGGGTGTTTTAAATAATAATGATCATTTAAAAAAAAAACTTATATTTAAAACATTTATATAAAATAGTCCACCCTGCCCCTCATTCACCAAATTTTGGGCTTGTCCTGTGAAAAACAAAAGTCCAACTTTTGGCTTTGTAAAGACGTTGCGAAGAACTTCCACCACACTCATAGAATGAAGTGAGCATCATAGGGATTCCAGGTATGTAAAAATTCAAGTATATTCTCAGTTCTTTTCCAGTTAAGGATTGATTTACTACCACTACTGGAGAGTGAAAAATCTGGTGCAACTCTGAAGAGAAGCCAATCAGCTGTTTTGTTTTTTTTTTTTGTCAAAGCTTGATTGAACAAGCTGAAGTTAAAAGGTGATTGGCTACCATGCACAGCTGCACCAGATTTTGCACTCTGCAGTTTTAGTAAATCAACCCTCTAGTGTTCCCTAAGGTAATTGATGTGCACCACTGATGGTTCTCACGACCACTATAAGTCAGACATATACCACTGGTGGAGCTCTTTGTTTCTATAGATGGGACATGCGCCTTCAGTAGTGCTCTTTATAACTATAGGTAGCATATGTACCATTAGTGAAATTCTCCTATAGGTGGGACATGTCCAACTGGCAGCACTCGCTATCAATAAAGGTTGGACATGTACCACTGGTGGCACTCTCCATCACTATAGATGCAATAGGCACCACTGGTGATACTCACCTATAGATGGGACATGTACCATTGGCATTCGCTTTTATCACTATAGGTTAGACAGGGGTGGTACTCTTTATCACTATAGCGGGACATGTACCATTGGTAGTGCTCTCCATCACTTTGGGGACAATGGGCTCCATTCACAAAGCAGTAGTTTACCGGGTAAGATACCACACAGCATTCACTAAAAAATGTTACTAAAATACCACATGAGTTATTTTATGAAATCATGCAGTATTTTAGTAGTGAATAATGCAGTAATTTAATGCCTGATGGTAACCAGCGTATTTATTAGCATTAAAAAATGGGCGTTGTTAAGGAGCGGGGGCACTCGCGTCCTTAACAACCACTAAATAACATGATTGTTAAGGAGCGGGTGGCTCCCACGTCCTTAACAACCAACGGGCCATCAGCTTTTAGCGGGGTTCCCTGCTGGCAGCTGAAAGCAAAAAAACAATTGTCGGCGATTAAATTAAAAAAAAAAGATGTGCCCCCTCCCCCCAAATTCATACCAGGCCCTTCAGGTCTGGTATAGATTTCGAAGGAAACCCCCATGCCAAAAAAATGGCCTGGGGTCCCCCTAAAATCCATACCAGACCCTTATCTGAGCATGCAGCCCTGGCATGCCAGGAAAGGAAGGGAACAAGCGAGCACCACCACCCCCCCCCCAAACCATACTAGGCCACATGCCCGCAACATGTTGATGGGGACAAGGGCCTCTTCCCCACAACCCTGGCTGGTGGTTGTGGGATTCTTCGGGTGGGGGCTTATTGGAATCTTGAAGCCTCTTTTAACAAGGGGGCTCCCAGATCCTGGCCCCCCCTTATGTGGATGAGTATTGGGTACATAATACCCCTAATCATTCACCCCCCACCCCCCCAAATATGTGTAGAGTGAAAAAAAAGACAAAATAAAGTCCTTTATTTAAAAAATAAAAATAAATTTTCCCTGCTGTAGAGTCATCATCAATCATGACGCCCACTGCCACAGTCGACCCAAAAAAAGAAAAAAAAAAAAGTTCAGCTCATGCCGAAGGCTACCGCCACCTGCCAGCTTGGCTGCCTTACAGTTCTTAAATAACTAAGGGGCAGGGCCACCCAGTGACCCGGCCCCTTGTGCTGCCATTGACCCATCATGCCCCTGGTAATTATTTAAGAACTGTCAGACAGCGGAGCTGGCAGACAGCTGGAGCCTTTGGCACCAGCAGACTTTTTTTTTTGTTTTCTTTTTTTCGGGTCGGCTGCAGTGGTAGCATCATGATTGATGATGGATCTACAGCGGGGGAAAATTGTATAATTTTTTAAATAAAGGACTTGTCAAAAACTGTTTAATGGAAAAGAGGTGTATTGAGGCGTGGATGGACTTTTATGGTTCCGTATAAGAGCTTTACACATTAAAAAAGGGTTTTTATTCTAAATATATTAAAGTCTAAGATATCAGCAAAAAACAGCAGCAAGATTTTTGTGTCTTATTTGCTCAGTGTAAATTTATACATGGGATAACTTTAGAGTCATATCCGATGGTTGACATCATTTGAAGGCTGGACGCTCAACATGATCAATGATGCAGTGTAGACTGATAGCCATAATTAATTATATAACATATAAAACAAACATAAACTTTTATTAAACATAGATGAAAGATGCTGTGAAACCCCATTGCATGCCCTTACCTGGAGCGGGACCACCCGCAGAGAGAACCGGCATACACGCCTGTCACGGCGAATGTGGGAATCACACCCAGCGGGGAAGATTCTTAGTCTGAGAAGTTGGAACACAAAAAACCACTGTCAAAATAGTTCTAAAGAATCCTCCATCATTATGCACCATAACATCAGACCAAAACACTGAATTAATCAATTAAAGTTACTCAAAAGAGACAGCAGGAGGTGACAAAAATAAATCTTTTAACAATTTTAATATGTTAAACTACACCATATGGGAGGAAACATATAGATTGTATTGCCTTACTGGTTTTTCACAAGGTGTAACTATTGGATGGATTAATCCAAAAGCATACCTTATAATCTCCATCCAAGAGGGTGGTGCAACAGTCATAAATCAATGAATCGATACCCGAGGATAAAACATCTAGGATATTACTTCGGATCAAACCTTGGTTGTCATATATCTAAAGTGAGTATATAAAGACAGGCAATATAAATGTATATAATACCAATAATAATATCAGGTAATGCACAAAGGCATCTAAAAGTATATATATATATATGGATAGACTGATATGTTTTTTTTGGGCCAATACCGAAACCGATATTTCGGTATCGGCCGATATGGCCCGATATTTTGTACATTTAAAGTTTTAAAAAATAAAGACAATTTTTGACACAAGTCTGGCACCTTGTGGTGGATGGCTGGCTATCTAGCACCCTGTGCTGGGTGGCTGGCTGTCTGGCACCCTGTTGTGGGTGGCTGGCTGTCTGGCACTCTGTGGTGGGTGGTTAGCTTGCTGGCACCCTGTGGTGGATGGCTGGCTGGCACCCTGTGGTGGGTGGCTGGCTGTCTGGCACCTTGTGGTGGGTGTTTGGCTGTCTGGCACCCTGTGGTGGGTGGCCAGCTTGCTGGCACCCTGTGGTGGATGGCTGGCTGGCACCCTGTGGTGGGTGTCTGGCTGTCTGGCACCTTGTGGTGGGTGTCTGGCTGGAGCAGGCAGTGGATTCAACTGTGTACATGGAAAAGGAAAGGGTTTGCAGCCCCAACTACCAGGTCTGAAAGGGTTTCTGAGTCAATTGCATTGCTCTGTTAAGATCTGAACTTTGAATGCAATGTTCAGGCCATTCACATCAACACCTTCCCCTACCCCACCTGGAAAGCTGTAGCTGTGCATACCGATAGGATATTGAAACACAATGGGTGTAAGATGTTCTCTTGCATTCATTGCCCAGCTAAAGGTAGTGAGTTAAAACACAATTTTTGATTGTAAAAAAAAAAAAGAGAAAGCAATGTACAGTTGTGCATAATGCAATCCTTTTTAAAATCAATGACAAGCATGTAACCTACAGATGGTGTCCCACTTAGCTGCATATATTGCAATTTGATTGGGTGTTGTGGGACAGCTTAATAGATAAGGCTAAGCTATGCTTCAAGTGGGAAATGTAGTGCTGAGTTTAGCTCAGCCTGCGAAAGGTTAATTCTTAACAATTCCAAGAAATGAAATTTAAACCTCCCAGTTCCACCTCTGGCGGTAAAGCCAGTGTGAAATCTTATGCCCAGCTGCAGCACAGACAGAGGAATGGCTTTCTTAATAATGTTTAGACTAACAATTCCTACTCTTCCTATTTTAGGGCTTGCTGTCAGAGGCCTCTGGGATTTATTGTATAGGCTCTTATAGCAGCTCCCAGCCAAGTATTCCTACAGCTCCCGGTGTTACGTAAGCCTCTTATGTGCTCTGTTATTTAACTAGAGGAAAGCATTGAAATCTATCTAGCTGGTCTAGAAATTGAGTTATGCTCTTCTCTTGGCATTCTTTGGAAGTTGTTCTTCATACAGCAATTTTAACTCATTTATTAAGATATTATACAGTCCCTTTCCTTATAATTATGCATGACTTCAGGGTGGAAATGTTTTATTTCATAGTACGTTTGTATTGTACAAGACAATTCTGGGCTATTTCGGGTGGCAGAGGGCAGTGAAGAAATGTGCACAGTGCAGTTCGCCCTAGGAAACCAATCATGTTTCATTTTTTCGACAGCTTTTGATGAAATGTGATTGGTTGCTGTGGGCAGGGGAGCAGCTAAATTCCTCCGGATCCCAGTGATAAAATGCATAAAAAAACTCATGAAATTCCCTCTTTGTTAATGCATCTACCATACACACACAAAAATAAGAACAAGAGCATTAAAGCCTCTTCTAGTTAATAGACCTCAATGGAAAGACATGTAAGCATTGGGTTTTACACACTGGACTACAAAGGGCTTCAATCAGCATTTACACATGTTACCATCAGCACTGCCCCTTTTTCTGGCATGTTGGCATTGTCAAGTGGGATTTCATAAAAATGTTGATGTCCCTGTGCTACAAAGCATGCCACAGTTTTATAATATTATCATCCAGGCAAAATGGCACCTCATCATGACATTCATCATTTACTCGTATTCTTGCCATCGGTTTGAAGTAGTGTGAAGGAAAAGAGTATTCCTGGCTTACAGACCCACCAGGGGTTGCCAAACTGACATATATACAGAGAACATAACCTGTTTATCCAGGACATCTGTTTTCACATGAACACAGTTGGCATCCACCAGACCACTCCATCACTTAAAGTTGCCTTGTTCTAATACACCAGTTGCTAAACCATACAAATATACACTTGTGTTAACAATATGAGCAGTGTGTTTAAAAAAGTTAAGTAAAGCTCAAAATCCTTATAATAGTTTTTATTTTCATTCACGCAAATGCATTGGGAACACTGCACAGTCTATTTCAAATCAAAACATGAAGAAAATGCTTAAAATTTGCTATTACTTTACAGAAAGTGAAAGTAATAAATAGCAGCATCTGCATTGTTCTTTACAAATTCAAACAATTATTGTATAAACTAAGAAATGCTTAAAGATTTAGCTTTCATGTGAATCCCTGAACTAATATTTAGTAGTATAAGAACTATTTCTGAGAACTGCTTCACTTCGGCGTTAATTGGAGTCAACCAACTTCTGGCACCTGTGAACAGGTATTCAAGGCCAGGACAATTGCACTACATTGAACAATTCATCTGCATTCCTTGGTTTTACTGCAGAAACAGCATTTTTGATGTCCCCCCACAGGTCGCCCCAGTGTGAACGGGGACTAAAAGTGACTGCTTAAAAAGAAGCAGTATTGTCTAAATATAGGCACCTTGAGGTACCTGCAATTACTTATATTCATTTACCAATCTTATTGAACATGCCTTGAAAGATCCCCCATCACTTGTACAATCTCAGGCCTTCAGTGTATTTTGAGTTGTGCCCCAACCCCATTATACCACTATGCAATGAGAAAGCTGTTATTGATTCATGATTGTCAGTACAGAAGACAGTAGATCAGTTGCTAAGGTAGAAATCAAACCAAAACGTAAACATTTCTGGAAATTATATAATGTTTAATCTGTGCAGAAGTAATATATGACAATGTCCGAAGTTCAAAACTGAAGCAGTCCCTTTCTTTGGCATAGTATCAGGTTCAGCACCATGGACAGAGCAAGATAACAACGTAATACAGTGTAACCTTTAACATATTTTTTCACATCAAAATGAAACTGAAATTGTAGGTCCTCATCCTATTATCTTGAAGAATCGCTCTTTTTTGATGGTTTTAACGAAGGGAAGGTACAGAAAAATAATTATTTTGGGTGTGAGGTTTAGATCAGTTAACTGCTGAGCTCCTTGTTTGCTAGTATTACAATTCCATCATACCACTACCCTGTATGAGTATATACTGTGAACAGATGGTCATGATGACTGTGGCTAGCTTTAGATGAGGGCAGTATGCTTGCATCTGCTTTTTATTGCTATTGTTTTTCAGTATGGCAGCAAAGAGGTTAAAGCATTTTGCTTTGCAAGTTGATATTATTGCTGTTCTGAAGATCGTCTACTGGAAAGTTACATCCCATTTAAACGTTCAGTAGGTGCACTGGTGATGCGAGCCATCTACTTAATATTTTGGAAAGAGCATTTGTGCTGGTAGTTTAGTTTTACAGTACAGAAGTACAGATGTTCCTAATTAGAGAAATATGTCAGGAGCTTCATGAGCAGTTGCATGAGATCAACCACATAGAGAAATAAAACAAGGGGCAAGAGCACTAGAGAGTTACCAAACAGTTGTCTTCTAATGCGATGAAGGCCAAGTATTGGAACAGAAGGCTAAGTAAGCTATTTGTAGACAAGTTGCTGAGGGGGTGCATTTATAGTATACTTCAGTACTTCAGAACAAGCCATATTGTACTAGTGTTGCTATTAATATATATATATATATATATATATATATATATGTATGTATATGTATGTATCTATCAATATATATATATATATATATATATATATACAGTATCTCACAAAAGTACGCCCCTCACATTTTTGTAAATATTTTATTATATCTTTTCATGTGACAACACTGAAGAAATGATACTTTGCTACAATGTAAAGTAGTGAGTGTACAGCTTGTATAACAGTGTAAATTTGCTGTCCCCTCAAAATAACTCAACACACATTCATTAATGTCTAAACCACTGGAAACAAAAGTGAGTACACCCCTAAGTGAAAATGTTAAAATTGGGTCCAATTAGCCATTTTCCCTCTCTGTGACTCATTAGTGTTACAAGGTCTCAAGTGTGAATGGGGAGCAGATGTGTTAAATTTGGTGTTATCACTCTCACTCTCTCATACTGGTCACTGGAAGGTCAACATGGCACCTCGTGGCAAAGAACTCTTTGAGGATCTAAAAAAAGAATTGTTGTTCTACATAAAGATGGCCTAGGCTATAAGAAGATTGCCAAGCCCCTGAAACTGAGCTGCAGCACGGTGGCCAAGACCATACAGCAGTTTAACAAGACAGGTTCCACTCAGAACAGGCCTCGCCATGGTCGACCAAACAAGTTGATTGCATGTGCTCAGCGTCATATCCAGAGGTGTATTCACATTTGTTGCCACTGGTTTAGACATTAATGGCTGTGTGTTGAGTTATTTTGAAGGGACAGCAAACTTACACTGTTATACAAGCTGTACACTCACTACTTTACATTGTAGAAAAGTGTCATTTCTTCAGTGTTGTAACATATATAGTAAAGTATTTACAAAAATGTGAGGGGCGTACTCACTTTTGTGAGATACTGTATCTATCTATATATATATATACATAAAGTAGTGAGTGTACAGCTTGTATAACAGTGTAAGTTTGCTGTCCCTTCAAAATAACTCAACACACAGCCATTAATGTCTAAACCAGTGGCAACAAATGTGAATACACCTCTGGATATGACGCTGAGCACATGCAATCAACTTGTTTGGTCGACCATGGCGAGGCCTGTTCTGAGTGGAACCTGTCTTGTTAAACTGCTGTATGGTCTTGGCCACCGTGCTGCAGCTCAGTTTCAGGGGCTTGGCAATCTTCTTATAGCCTAGGCCATCTTTATGTAGAACAACAATTCTTTTTTTAGATCCTCAAAGAGTTCTTTGCCACGAGGTGCCATGTTGACCTTCCAGTGACCAGTATGAGAGAGTGAGAGTGATAACACCAAATTTAACACATCTGCTCCCCATTCACACTTGAGACCTTGTAACACTAATGAGTCACAGAGAGGGAAAATGGCTAATTGGACCCAATTTTAACATTTTCACTTAGGGGTGTACTCACTTTTGTTTCCAGTGGTTTAGACATTAATGAATGTGTGTTGAGTTATTTTGAGGGGACAGCAAATTTACACTGTTATACAAGCTGTACACTCACTACTTTACATTGTAGAAAAGTGTCATTTCTTCAGTGTTGTAACATATATAGTAAAGTATTTACAAAAATGTGAGGGGCGTACTCACTTTTGTGAGATACTGTATCTATCTATAGATAGATAGATAGATAGATAGATAGATAGATAGATAGATAGATAGATAGATAGATAGATAGATAGATACAGTATCTCACAAAAGTGAGTACACCCCTCACATTTTGTAAATATTTTATTATATCTTTTAAAGTAACAACACTGAGGAAATTACACTTTGTTCCAATGTAAAATAGTGAGCGTATAGCTTGTATAACAGTGTAAATTTGCTGACCCCTTAAAATAACTCAATAAACAGCCATTAATGTCTAAACAGCTGGCAACAAAAGTGAGTACACCCCTAAGTGGAAATGTCCAAATTGGGCCCAATGTGTCAATATTTTGTGTGGCCACCATTATTTTCCAGCACTGCCTTAACCCTCTTGGGCATGGACTTCACCAGAGCTTCACAGGTTGCCACTGGAGTCCTCCTCCACTCCTCCATGGCGACATCACAAAGGTGTAAATAATAATATTGCTGCGCCAAGTGAACATTAATTAATTGGAAAAAAATCGGTGCTAAATAACAAGTGATAAATCCATATCATGTGAAAATAAATCCAGTGATATAAATAATCAATTAGTCCCAATCAGGTGATATAAAATCACTAAAAATATTAAGAAATATTAATAAATAGTCCCAAATCACACATCAAAGATCGTGTCAAATAACGTGACTAAAATCTTCATCCAAAAAATGTGATTAAAGGTGCTGCATGCTCCACTCCAAAGTGCTCCAAGTGACTGGTGACAAACTAGCAGCTCACCTCAAGGAGAGACTCCTAAGAGTCAAAACACGCATTAGAATATTCCAGTAGCCTGGTCTTCCAATCACCACCTCCTGCTTCTCTGGTGATTGGAAGACCAGGCTACTGGAATATTCTAATGCGTGTTTTGACTCTTAGGAGTCTCTCCTTGAGGTGAGCTGCTAGTTTGTCACCAGTCACTTGGAGCACTTTGGAGTGGAGCATGCAGCACCTTTAATCACATTTTTTGGATGAAGATTTTAGTCACATTATTTGACACGATCTTTGATCTATAGAAGAGGCTTTCTTCTGGGATGACAGCCATGCAGACCAATTTGGTGTAGTGTGCGGCGTATGGCTTTAGCACTGACAGGCTAACCACCCACCCCTTCAACTTCTGCAGCAATGCTGGCAGCACTTATATGTCTATTTCCCAAAGACAACCTTTGGATATGACGCTGAGCACTTGCACTCAACTTCTTTGGTCGACCATGGCGAGGCCTGTTCTGAGTGGAACCTGTCCTGTTAAACCGCTGTATGGTCTTGGCCACCCTGCTGCAGCTCAGTTTCAGGGTCTTGGCAATCTTCTTATAGCCTAGGCCATCTTTATGTAGAGCAACATTTCTTTTTTTTTCAGATCCTCAGAGAGTTCTTTGCCATGAGGTGCCATGTTGAACTTCCAGTGACCAGTATGAGAGAGTGAGAACGATAACACCAAATTTAACACACCTGCTCCCCATTCACACCTGAGACCTTGTAACACTAATGAGTCACATGACACCGGGGAGGTAAAATGGCTAATTGGGCCCAATTTGGACATTTTCACTTACGGCCCCATTCACACAATCCGCATGTCAGTTTTCAGATCCGCATGTCAGTTTTTTAGGTGGATCTGAACGGATGCCCCATGCATCCCTATGGGGCAACAGATGTCAGCGGAGACATGCCCGCTGACATCCGATCCGATCCTGTCCATCAAATCCGGACGGATGGAAACCCTATTTTCCATCCGTCTGGCGGATCGGATCAGATGAGAACAGACCGCCTGATTCCCCCATAGAGGAGAGCGGGGATCTGACACCTCCGTCTCCACACACAGAGTGGAGACGGAGCTGTCATCCGCCTGCTCAGCGGGGGATTAACGGATCGATCCCCAGCTGAGCAGAAAACGGAACAGATAGGATCGGACATGTGTGAAAGGGGCCTAAGGGTGTACTCACTTTTGTTGTCAGCTATTTAGACATTAATGGCTGCGTGTTGAGTTATTTTGTGGGGACAGCAAATTTACACTGTTATACAAGCTGTACACTCACTACTTTACATTGTAGCAAAGTGCCATGTCTTCTGTGTTGTCACATGAAAAGATATAATAAAATATTTACAAAAATGTGAGTGGTGTTCTCCCTTTTGGGAGATACTGTATATATATATAATTTTAAATATCATTTTTAAATTAGGGGTTTAGGCAAAGGATTTGGGGGCTGTGTTTAGTTGTAGGGTTAAGGTTAAATGTTAATAGTTTTTTTCATGTTTAAAGGAAACATATCGTGGTTAACCAGTTATTATATATATTTGCTTCCTTTATTTATTATTAATAAGAACTTAAAAAATGTATATATATTGTTTTTTTGTATAGTGGAGTAATTATGAAATATTGCATATTAATATTTTTAGCCAGTCGATAAAGCTCTTGCTCTTTTTCATATGCATTACATACTTTGCAACAGAGTCTCAAAAGCCCACCCTCATCTCGCATACATTCACCTACCCCACGCTCCCCTGCCATACCATTGCTCTAAGAGTCAGCCCTGTGTAAGCTCTCTGATGGTTTCATATCTTACATAGGGTTGATGACGTATTCATCACATGAAAGTGTTTGGGCCTGGTGATTGTCTGCTAGGCCTGAGTATTGGAAGGAAGTCATGGGTTCTCCCATTCCTTGAATCTTGGAATCTTGCTGCAGCTCTGGTAGCCATCAGAGTGCAGGGAAGGTGAGTATAAGTGGGCCAGGGGTGGAATTGGAATAGTGACATTGTCCTGCTAGGGTATGTGTGGATGTAGCCTTTTTTTGTAGCAAGGCCATCTTGATAATGGGGCAGGGCTTTACTTCCTCATATCAGAGCTAACTTGTGGGGGAATGTTCAGCAGCAGGAGAGATGGTGGAAACAAAGCTGCACAAAAAATAAAAGCAGGGAGATTCTGGCAGTGAAGGCCTTCAAGAACAGCTTTCTCTCCAGCAAAGAAAACAGTAGTGACATCAACAAAATTTCAGGGTACTACTTAAAGCAGAACTTCACTCTGTCAATTAACATTGACTATTTGTTATCCTTATGCTGCTAGCATTAGTAAATACATAGGAAATGATGTCATATTTCCTGGTTTCTAGGCCTGGACAAATGATGTCATATAACCCAGAAGTCTTCAAGAGGAGGAGGGCGGGGGGAAGGGGGGTTCTCAGCTAAGCAGGTCCTCCTGCTTGCGTGCCTGAGCTAAGCACAGGTGGATTCCAGGAAGTAAATGCTACATGATTAATCTGCCAGAAATGCTAGGGGTGTTTTTCAATGTGCTTTCTCAGTAAAATAAAGCATGGAGACATGGATGGATGAGTTTTTGAATTAATTCAATAGCATTTCTGGTGTGTGCTCAGATGTAGTGTAGTTCCACACTTCACTTCTCAAATCTTCTTTTTTGAGTCAAGATTAACCACTTTGGCCCCGGAGGATTTGGCTGCTCAATGACCAGGCCCTATTTTGTGATTCGGCACTGCGTTACTTTAACGGACAAGAGCTTTCTTTTGGTGGTATTTGATCACCTATGCAATTTTTATTTTTTGCGCTATAAACAAAAAAAGAGCGACAATTTTGAAAAAATAACAATTTTTTTCACATTCTTTTATATGAAATTCTCCAAAAAAAATGTAAAAATCAAAATTTTTTAACATGTTAGGCCAATTTGTTTTCTGCTACATATTTTGGTAAAAAAATCACAATAAGCGTATTTTGATTGGTTTACGCAAAAGTTATTATGTTTACTAACTACGGGAAAGAATTATGTAATTTTTATTGTTTTTTTTTTTTTTACTAGTAATAGCGGCAATCTGCGATTTTTTTGCGGGACTACGACATTGCGGCAGACAGATCGGACCCCTAACTGACATTTTTGACACTTTTGGGGGTACCAGTGACATTACTACAGTAATCAGTGCTAAAAATATGCACGGTTACTGTAAAAAATGACACTGGCAGGGAAGGGGTTAACAGTATGTGTGATCAAGGGGTCAAATGTGTCCGTAGGGGAGTGATTCTAACTGTCAGGGGGCGTGACTTGTGAAAGTAATCCCAGAGACATGCAATCCTATATAGCAGGATCACATATTCTGTGATCACTTCAGGGAGAATGACAGATGGCTGTGTTTACATCAGTCGTCTGTCCTTCTCTCTCAGCTGCGGGAGGTCGCGAGTGGCTGGCGGCCATCGCAGCCGCCAGTCACACGCACTGGCTCCCTAGCTAATGAGCGGGTGCACTCGCGCCCCGCCGGCGGCGCGCGCTTGCGCCCTAGAGTCTCCTGAGTGAGCGACGTAGTATAACGTCGCTTTGCCCAGGAGCGGCTGCCTGCCGCAGTAAAACGGCGGTGGTCAGTCGCTATGAGGTTAAAGCACCTTATAGCTCCAGTTTGGTACTGTTAAAGAGGAACTGTGGCCTTTTTCCTTCCCCATCCATTTTTTTACCCTGCTTACCTTTTAGATGCTTCAGGATAGTAAGCATACTCACCTAGCCAGCGGATCCAGTGTTGAGCTGCTAGGATCCTCCTCTCTGCGGCCGCTGCACGGGTTCGGCACTGCCATGCTGTCTGTGACATCTGCCTGCTCTTCTGGGTTCAGGGGACACTAGGCCCACCCCCCTACTCTTTGCTAAAAGGGACTGCACATTATGCATCCCAGGAGGCAGTGGGGGCACTGCCTCATTTGATTAGGTAGATTCCATAAACCAGAGGGGGTCGGGGTTGGGCCGAGTCTTTAATGAAAAAAAAACACAGGTAAGTAAACAAAAAAAAACCTGATATTGGTGCTGCAGAGTGGGAGCAAGATGGAGAGGAGCTGCAGGAGGTTGAGGGTCTGCTTTAACCACTTTACCACCGGAGGATTTTGCTGTCTTACGTCTGGGCCACTTTTTGCGATTCGGCACTGTGCGACTTTAACTGACAATTGTGCGGTCATGCGACACTGTACCCAAATGAAATTTACGTCCTTTTTTTCCCACAAACATAGATTTCTTTTGGTGGTATTCGATCACCTCTGCGATTTTTACTTTTTGCGCTATAAACAAAAAAAGAGCATACATTTTAAAAAAAATAACAATATTTTTCACATTTTTTTATATGAAATTCCCCCAAAAAAATGTAAAAATCAAAATTTTTTAAATTTTTGGCCAGTTTGTTTTCTGCTACCTATGTTTGGTAAAAAAAAAAAATCGCAATAAGCGTATTTTGATTGGTTTGCGCAAAAGTTATTGCGTTTACTAACTAAGGGAAAGATTTATGTCATTTTTGGTGGTTTTTTTTTAACGAGTAATGGCGGCGATCTGCGATTTTTTTTGCGGGACTGCGACATTGCGGCGGACAGATTGGACCCCTGGCTGACATTTTTGACACTTTTGGGGGTACCAGTGACATTACTACAGTAATCAGTGCTATAAATATGCACTGTTACTGTAAAAATTACACTGGCAGAGAAGGGGTTAATTTTTATTGGTGATCAAGGGGTTAATGTATGCCTGGTGCTTACTGACGTGTGTGGGGGGAGGGGACAATGTGACACAAGGACAGATCCAGGGTTCAGCTATGCTGAACCCTGCAATCTGACCCTGCCTGTCACTTAGGAGATCCGCCCGCTTGTGTTTACACAAGCGGGCGGATCTCCACACTCGATTCCCCGACGATCGGGGAAGAGCAGCGGCGATCGTCGCTGCTCCTCCCCTGGCCGACTCCCGCTGTGACTGAATACAGCAGGAGCGAGCCTCCGGCGGCATGCGCGCGCCGCTGAGAGAGGGGAATGTCTGGTGACGTAGTACTACGTCGCCAGACGTTATCGAGCCACTTTGCCGCAGTACAGCTCTAGTGAGCAGTGCGGAAGTGGTTAAAGTGGTGTTCCAGCTGTGAAAAACAAAACAAATACTGTAGCTGCTGACATTTAATATATAGACACTTACCTGTCCAAGGAGCCCGCGATGTCAGCATGCCTGCTGATTTTCGGATCAGCTGCCGGGTGCTGCCACCACCATTCACTCTAAGGGAAACTGGCAATGAAGCCTTACAGCTTCACAGACGGTTCCCTACTGCGCATGCACGAAGCTCATTCACATTGGTTCGGCGGCGGGGGAAGGAGAAAGGGGATGGAACTTCCGAGGGACGGCGCCTGCGGCGCGGTCTCCTGAAAGTGAGGAAGGGTGGCTGTCAAAAACAGGTACCTGTTCCCCCCACCCTCTGAAAGGTGCCAAATTGGGGGGGGGGGAGCAGATGAGTGTAAGGAACTCCACTTTAAATACAAATCATAATATGAATGCTCACTTTACCCTAAACAATCATTGAACTTTGTTTTGGCAAGCTTGCGCCCTGGGGGTATTGAAAAGCAAACAGTTAGATTTCACCTCATTTCCCAAGCTGCCTACAACAATGATTGCTGGAATCTGGTTCATATACGGCCACAAATTGTATGTTCTAAGGACAATGGTTCATGTTCTGCCCCTTGATAAAAGAACAAAATGGCTGGCTGATACATTTACATTCTGCAAATGAGTTTGTGGATATTAAATCCTTCATCCGCCCACATATCTTATCCTTGGCGTTATAATACTCCAGTCAGAGTTTCCTGACATACTCTTCAAGATAATGAGATGAAATGAAATGAAAGTTCCTGAGCTTTCTGGGGTGTTACATGATACTGTGATTTTTAAATGATTATTTAAGAATATTATTCCAATATATTTGAAAGAGACATGGGATGTCATTTATAGGCAATAAAACGATGCCTGTTATTTGCGTTTTCGGTTAAAGCCTGGGGTCACATGTAGCATATTTGCTGTCATTCTTCATTCTTTTCACGTTTATTTCATTACATTTTTTCCCCTTTCTTGTCATTCCTTACATTGCTGTATCCTAATGGTCCTGAGCACTTCCAGCATTTTTCTGGTGGGCAGCCATTATTCTTCACTACAAGTGGATGTACTCGTTAGCTAATGTAACTAAATATTTTAAAGTGGTCACCTACATGTCCACATATTGCAGTCTGCAGGATTAGAAAGCATTCCAGTGCATGCAATGTATAAATTAATAAATAAAAGGACTTATGTATTATGTTGTTTGGTGAGAGCAGACAGGAAATTGGCTGTGTGCCAGCCACTGTATTATTATGCTATAAAAGGCATATACAAAGGAATTAATCACTTGTACTGTGTAAATATGTAGACGTTCACCTGTTACAATAACGAAAACTTGCAGTGTCAAGGCTCCTCATTCAATGTGATTCGCATGCTCCCTGGCATACAATGTATTTGAAAGCAGGATATTTTCCCTTTATTATTATACAGGATTTATATAGCACCACCAATTTGCACAGTGCTTTCCCTTTATGACTAAGGGTCACTGGAAATTATAGGTAGCTTTGAGCTTAGACATATTACATAACATTGAAGCTAATTCTGCAAAAAATAAACTACGCATATATATTCCAGAGAGAAAGAGAGAGAGAGAGAGAGAAGTTATAGTGTATTTGGAATTATTATAAAATTTAAGTCATTTTGGCTGTGAATGAAAATTTTATTAACTTGTTGTGCAATAATAATAGTATTCTATTTTATTTATGAATGTGTGACGGTCTCCCCATTGGCTAGCTGTAGGTCAAAGGTCAGACAGTGCACTTGGTACCCTTGATTAAAGCGTATTTCCACTTTTGCAAATGTTTATGTGCTTCCATTAACCACTTAAGCCCCGGAAGATTTTACCCCCTTCCTGACCAGGGGGTATTTTGCGATTCGGCACTGCGTGACTTTAACGGTCAATTGCGCAGTTGTGCAAAGCTGTACATAAACGAATTTGACGTCCTTTTTTTCCCACAAACCGAGCTTTCTTTTGGTGGTATTTGATCACCTGTGCGATTTTTTGATCATGCGCTATAAACAAAAAAAGAGCGACAATTTTGCAAAAAAAACAATATTTTTCACATTTTTTTATATGAAATTCCCCAAACAAAAAACATGTAAAAATCTAAATTTTTTAACATTTTAGGCCAATTTTTTTTTTTACCATATGTTTGTTAAAAAAAAAATCGCAAAAAGCGTATTTTGATTGGTTTGCGCAAAAGTTATTGCGTTTACTAACAAAGGGAAAGATTTTTGTCATTTTTGTTGTTTTTTTATTTAACGCGTAATGGCGGCGATCTGCAATTTTTTTTGCGGGACTGCGACATTGCAGCGGACAGATCGGACCTTTGACTGACATTTTTTACACGTTTGGGGTTACCAGTGACATTACTACAGTAATCAGTGCTATACATATGCACTGTTACTGTAAAAATGACATTGGCAGTGAAGGGGTTAACTTTATTGGAGAGGGAGGGGTTAAGTGTGTCCCTAGGGGCGTGTTTCTAACTGTGATTGGCTGTGGCTACATGTGTAAGAACAGTGATCAACGGTCCTACATAGTAGAACCGTTTGATCACCATTCTTACACAGGGAAGAATGACAGGCGGCTTTGATTACATTAGCCGCCTGCCTTTCTTCCGGTGTAACAGAAGATCGCGAGTGCCCGGCGGACTTCGGGTCCGCCAGGCACACGCGTGGGGGCGTCTGTGACTGCGCGGGAGCGGGAGCGTGCCTCCGGCGGCGCGCACTCGCTCCCAAAACCCTTACGTGCTAGCGACGTAGTACTACATCGCTTTGCCTGTGAGGCGGTCGGCAAGTGGTTAACACAGCATGTTAATGGGGATTATAATTTTTTTGAATTTTCCTCTCTAGTTCCGCTCCCATGCAGCATTGCTGCTGCAGGGAACGGAACTAGGAAGTCCTCCTACCGACAGACGAGCGGCGGGGATCTCGGCTGGCGGTCACAGCAATGAGAGCTCATCGCTGGATCGCCAGGATAAGGTAAGACACTCCGCTGCGCTGTCTGCACATTCACCCCGAGCGTGACTCGGGGATACCGATAATAGCAGGAAATTCCTACCCCGAGTCACGGTCGGGGATACCGCTAGCCTAGTTAATGGCTGTGTTATTTTGAGGGGACAGCAAATTTACACTGTTATACAAACTGTACACTCAATACTTTACATTGTAGCAAAGTGTCATTTCTTCAGTGTTGTCACATGAAAGGTATAATAAAATATTTACAAAAATGTGAGGGGTGTACTCACTTTTGTGAGATACTGTATAATGTAGCACTTCCAGAGAATGCTAGAGAATATTATCAAATAAATTAAACTATTTACCTGTAAACATAAACTCCATCTAATATGTTATTTTACTTTCAAAAAAGGCATTATTTTCTGTTAAAAAGGCACTACAATGCTTTTATCTATTTTATGATATTAATGTTTTATACTTTTTTTTAAATTGATATCATATACTTTTATTTGTTATCAAGACTCCAGACTTAATATCATAAACCTTCAAAAAAAGTCAGCAATGGCAGTATTATATTTCTTCTTTGAGAGTATTGAAAGGATGCATAATATTAGGATCCCCTATTCCATCAGAGTGATGATGTCACCATTCTACAACTACAAAAACAAAGGTTACTAAGATGTTCCCTCTGCAGCCAAGTCAGATTTCTAGTTCATTTGTGGCCTGTATTGGTTAAAAAATCACTTGGAACAGGACTGTTTTTTATGGGCCATGTGGTCACCTTTCTTCCAGTTTTTTTTTTTTTTTAATATCCCAGCTGCTGGGTTTCATTTATCACTAGAGGATAACTTTAGTGAAGAATAATAAATACATATTTTGCAACTTTGCAGTTCTTAGATACGGTGGCTGCATGCATTATCATTTCAGGTTAAGAACATTTTCCCTAAGTGCAGAAAATACTTGTTGATCCTGCCAAAATGCTGTGACTTTGTCACTTCCTGTGAGCTGAACTCAAAGCACAAACAATGTTATATTCCCTCTATAAACTACTAATCTTCCACCCTTTATCTAATGGAGATAAAGACAAGAAGACATTCTTAAAGTCCAGGCTGGGTGACAACCTTGGCTAACTTCATAGGGATTAGGGAGCAGAGCCACATCAGGACAGGAAGTTTGGTATTTGCAGGATTAGCAAGTGAAAATAAAGAAATAAAAAGTATGATAACTAATGCAGCCACCATGCTAGATGAGCTTTAATGCATTAGTATTAAGAAATGTCTATGATGTCTTTTAGCCCTCAATCAGATTCAAAGTGACCAAAAAAAAATAACAGTTGAGACCTGAATGGTTGAATTTGATAAGTGTTTGTGGTATAAAACTACAGGGCACCCTTGCAACGGAGATGTGTTACCAACCCTATCACTAAGCATAGCCTAATCCTTTGGGATAGACCTAAACGACGCTTTAACCTTCAGTCCCCCCATAATCCCCTGCTTTCTTTTCTCCGCAACCCCCCGTTCTACCCGGCCTGGTCCTCTCGGACTTCTTTCTCCGAGTGGGCTAGGGTTGGATTGATGCGTGCTTACCAGTTCTTCACTCCTCGAGCCTTTAAAACTTTCCCAGCCCACAACCTCCCTCCTGGCGAATTGTTTCACTACTTACAACTGAAACACTTCTTTAGCCAAAACGCACCAGTGCGGGATAGCTCCCCTGCGTTCTCAACCTTTGAACGGGTTTGCAAAACTGACCCGCATAGGCGGGGGCTCATTTCTGATCTCTATGCTCAACTCCTATCGGTTCAGGAGACCACCCCCCCTGCATATGCAACTTAATGGGAAAGGGACCTACACCTCTCATTGGAAGACTCTGACTGGATCCAAATTTGGCAAGCCACGAAATTAGCTTCCCCAAATATTTTAGCCCTGGAGACAAATTACAAAGTCCTTACCAGATGGTACTTGGTCCCAGCCAGAGTCTCCAAATATGTGCCTCAGTACTCACCTCGTTGCTTTCGTGGTTGCGATTCTCCAGGTACCCATGCCCACATTTGATGGGAATGCCCCACGGTCCGTGCCTTTTGGTCCGAAGTGTATCAGGTTTTATCTACTATCTTCCACACATCCCTTACCCCTGATCCTGCTTCTGCCCTCCTGAACCGCAAGCCACCTGATCTCACATGTCGCCAGTTTAAACTTTTTCTGTATATCACCACGGCTGCCAAACAGACCATAGCGAAGGCCTGGAAAACTTCCACCCTTTGTTTCCTGACTATGAAAAGTAGAGTCACTCAAGCTATGATACATGCTAAAACTGAAGCTATCCTGCTGGATAAACATACACCTTACGAAAAGCTCTGGAAACCGTGGATTGACAATTGTCTACCGTTAGGCTTTGACGAATCCCTTGTACTAGCTTGACCTCTGGTCACCGATACCCTACCGGTATTGTCACTCTGAGCCTCCTTAAATGGCTCGGGACTCTCTCCGGGCACCCTTTCTCCCCCACACGTCCCCCCTCCACTGTTTTGCCCTTCTTTTCCCCCCACTTTCCTTCTTGCCCCCCTTATTATCTTCTTTTTCTTCTCCCCCATATTGCCTCAAGTTTACCACTACCTACTTTATTTACCTGTTGTGGCTGGACCACCGGCTTTTGCTGTACTACTGCCTCCCATTTTACTTTACTCCCAGCCGCCCTTGTACAATGTGCCTCTCCTTTGTACTTGTACGCCGAGGCACCCAGCTTGCCCCTTTCCTATTCCTGAATCTGTTTGTTATGCAACTGTTTGCTATTCATTATGTCATTTTGACGTGTACACTTCTGTTATGTGCCTTTATTGTTTATTGGTATTGTTTTGTACTGCCTTCCTTTTGCTTTAATAAAACCGTTTGAAAAGAAAACTACAGGGCTTTGTACATGGATACATGAGGAATATATATGATATCCTATTTGTTTTTGTAGAGTTTTTCAGAACCACGGACAGTTCCAAAGAGTAGAATTACTATTAACGTGGCAGCAAAGTCAATTTAAATTGCATTTCAGTACCTATTCAAGGGAACACACATATCCTTAAGCAGTATTGTTTAGCAGGATTCACACAGGATATTGGAACAATACGAGAACAGGATGTTCTACCAGCTTGAGGTCCTTAACACTGTGGTTGGTAATGAATCTACTGTGTACTTTAATGACGTAAAGGTCAGCAGGAGGAACCCCTGAGCGGCACGGGGGGCCAAGGAGATTGACACTCCTGCAGATAGTTCAGTCTCTTCTTTTGCTGGTTTGCCTGCTTTGTTTTTTTGTTTTTTTTCTTTTTTTTTTGACAGGGTCACTGTAAAGTCTTTAGATTTTTCTAAACATGCAGTTAATATAAAAGCAATAAATCCCAGGCACAAAATCCCATCACTAAATGGGAGCAATGGGAAACCCTTCTCCGCACAAGCTTCATTGAATGTGGATATTCGAGGTACTGTATCTAACAATGGCACAATAAACTTTCTCTAACACAATCTAAATATCTGACATCTCTTGAAGTGGTCACGAAAGGGGGACTCAGAGGGGCCAATTTACTAAAACCGGAGAGTGCAAAATCTGGTGCAGCTGTGCATTGTAGCCATTCAGCTTCTAACCTCAGCATGTTCAGTTAAGGTTTGACAAAATAAAACCTGGAAGCTGATTGGTTACTGTGGAGAGCTGCATCAGATTTTGCTTTCTCCAGTGTTAGGAAATCAACTCTACAGTTTTCTTAGCAATCTTTATTGCAGCAAAATTTGCATGGACAACCAAACATCAATTTTGCAGTTTAAGTAAATAAATGTGAACCACCTTGCAATGGAGCTTGGTTAATGACCACACTGGTCTGTAATTGGATAGTAAAGGAATAGCAAAGCACTGGTGAGGTGAACATTTTGCTTTTTCTTCCTATCAGTCAGATTTGTGTGCACTTATTGTCTTACAGAGCTTCCCCTTCCTCTCTCAGTCTGAACTCAGCTGTACACGAGGCTAATGCAATGCCAAGGACTTCCCCAGCTAGATCAAAGACCACCCTGGCCTGTATTTGGATAATACAGGAGTAGCAACACAGTGGTGAGGTCAGCCTTTTGCTCCCCCTTCCTTACATTCAGCTTATGCCCCATACACACGTGCAGATTATCTGCAGACTTTTGTCTGCAGACTTACCAAAACCATATAATATGAGGTCAAACCTAAACACTTTCAATTTGTATGCAATCCGGCAGGCCCTTGCACTACATAGAAAAGGTAAGTCTGCAGACAAAAGTCTGCAGATAATCTGCACGTGTGTATGGGGCATAAGTGTGCACTGTGTCTTTTTTGGCTTTACCAAACTGCCCCTTCCTCTCCCAATTTGAGTTCTGCTGTATAGCAGGTTAATACAATGCAAAGACTACCCCGGCTTGGTCAAAGACTGCCCTGGCCTGTAATTGGATAGTAAAGGAGTAGAAATACACTGGCGAGGTCAGCCTTGTGTTCTTCCTTCTTATCATTCAGCTTCATGTATTCTGTGTCATAATGGCGTACTAAGCTTCTCCTTCCTCTCCCAGTGTGAGTTGTGCTGTACAGTAGACTAATAAAATGCCAAGGACCACCCCAGCTTGGTGAAAGACTGGCCTGGCCTGTAACTGGATAGTAAAGGAGCAGAAACACACTGGTGAGGTGAGCCTTTTGCTCCCCCTTCTTATCATTGATCTTCATGTGCACTGCGTCTTATTGGATTTCTGTGTCTTATTGGATTTCAACACTACCCCTTCCTCTGCCAATCTGAGTTCTGCTGTACAGGAGGCTAATACTATATCAGATAGAAGTAATATTTATTAATATATTGAATGATTTTTATAATAAGTACATAAGTTAGGTTGACGTATTTTGTATCTGCCTACACTTCTGGATTAAAAAAATCAAAGCTATAGATGAAAGCCTGGCCATTGGCCTTTTCACATGGAAGCCCACATGGTCTCTGGCTGTAGTGGGCTAAGTACATTGGTACACCTTGAGAAAACCGGAGCATCCATGTGAAACAGCCATTGGCTAGACTTTTATCTGCTACCTTTTACCTTGTACTTTTAATCTTCCCACAATAAAGATTGCTATGAAGTGAGCTCCCCGCTTTTCTGATCTCATCGGCTGGATACAATGTTTGTGTATCTGTCAACCTGCTCCTTCCCACAGTGAGATCCTAGTGTGCTCCTGTTTTTCTTCACATCCTTTCTAATTACCATCAACTGGGCAGAGGTAAAAGATACTGAATCCAGGTAATGAATGCAGCCTGCGTAAAAGATGTGGGAAAAGAGGATTATCTCACTGTAGGAAGGGGGTCAGTCTGTTGGTTTCTCTCCTATAATTTTTTACTATATTCCGTAAGTACAAATCTTTTTTGAAACGTGGAAGAAAATCACAAACAGTGAACTGAAGATGAGGGGAAATCCATCCTTTTTTAGCTGTCATCCGGATAAGTGGGGAAGTATATTCCAATGAGGACACCTGTGTTGGTGTCAGCTATCAAACAGGGGAATTTACTTTATTGTTGGGAGAGTTCTTCTCACTTCCTATTTCACAGACTGCAAAAAATGACTTAACAGGAAGTTTATCCCTTCCCTAATAAAAAAGTTTTGTCTATACATACACTTTAATACTTGGCTCTTATGTGGAAAATGCCTTGGATCCTTTGCTGTCAGCAAATACATTTCTGCATTTGACACAATACTTGTGTGTCATATGCCTGGTTCTCCTGCTGCCCACTCTGGTTCCTCCTACTGTGTCATTATTGTATGATGCAGAGGCTGTCAGATGGAGGCACCGTGTTCGACAGGGGACCAGTGCTGTATCTTGGCCTAGGCCAACAAGGCCCAGGCCTAGGGCAGCACTTTGCAGGGGGGGCAGCAAAAAAAGCTGCACCACGCACGAGAAAAAAAACAGCCGCCTCCCCCACTAAAAAGAGTCCCTGACGGCTTGCGCTACACACTTTTAGTATAGTGCCAGTCTTATTGGGCTGGAGGGCAGGGTCCAGGAGGCAAATCAGTCTGGCACCCCCATAAAGCGGTCATACTGCTACCTCCTGGTATGATATGATGGTATGATGATGGGCACTGCTGAGGCTGACCTTATGGGAACTGATGAGGCTACACTGGTTGCTGAGGCTGACCTTATGGGAACTGATGAGGCTACACTGATGGGCACTGATAGACTGTGGTTGTGGTTTACAGATGACAAGGCGGGTCATAAACAGGAAGAGGTGTGGCCTTTACAGGAAGGGGTGGGTCATATTTAAATTAGGGGGTGCACAAGTTTAGTCAGGCCTAGGGCAGCACAAAACCTAAATACACCACTGCAGGGGACCAAGGCATACAACACTCCCACAAGTGTTAGATGTGAAGATTCTGCTAATCTTCAAGGTTTCAGGTAAATATCAGGCATCTTCTCTTTCTTATAAGGACACATTTAAAAAAAATTCTAGTGAAAGACACTTTAACGTATTATCAAACTCACAACATAAAATCAGTCTGTATATGCAGTAAAGCATGCTTGTTATACTCACCGTGGAAGGGGTTAATCCTCCGCATTGTGTAAAAAGTCAGTTTGATACTATCTTCCCTGATCCACCACTTCTTCCACTGTTCCCAATCCATCTCCTGATAGAACAGAGCCTTTGGAGTAACTCTGCACATGCCCAGTTTGGTGTGTTTTGCTAGAAAGTTTTTATTTTATCTTTGGAGGGTGTATGTGATCAGCGCAGGGCCAATCAGCACTGCCCAGATAGAGGGTCAGGGGTCCTGCAACCTCATAGGACAGTCAGAGTAGAATGAAAACTCCTCCTACAAGCTCTAACCAGACATTGATAGAAGTCACAAGACTGCTATATACAGCTGATTTGAAAAGGTATTTAGCAGTTTATATTTACTAAAATAATTGCTCATATGTAACAATTAGTATTGTTTGCTAGAAGATTACTTAAAACCCCCTAAACAGTATATATTTCTTTAAAGCAGAGACCCTAGAGAATAAATTGGTCAGTTTTGCAATTTTTTATGTCACACAGTATTTGCGCAGCGATTTTTCAAACGCAATTTTTTGGAAAAAATACACTTTTGAATTTTAAATGCAAAAAACACAATACGTAACCCAATTGTTTTGTACTATATAAAAGATGAAGTTACAATGAGTAAATAGATATCAAACTTGTCATGCTTTAAAATCCTGCACGCCCTTGCAAAAGCGACAAATGACGTACATTTTACTATCCATAGGCGATGCTTTAAAAGCCTTTACAGGTTACCACTTTAGATTTACAGAGAAGGTCTGGTTCTAGAATTACTGCCCATGATCTGACATTCGGGGTGATATTCCACATGATGGGACGATCGCTGTTTGCACGTGTGTGGAACCAAAACGCCTGTTTGCCTTTGCTCACAAGCACAGGAGATCGGGCACTTAAAATTTGTATTTATTTTTTAAATTAATAATTTATTTTTTTTCTATTTTTACACTGTTGCTTTAATTTTTTTTTTATTTTTATCACTTTTATTGCTGTCGCAAGCATTGAAAACATCCTTGTAACAGCAATAGGCATATGACCTTTTTCTGGAGAGATTTGGGGCCTATAAGACCCCAAATCCCTCATCTGCACTTAAAAGCATTCAAAAACCAAGATCAGTGTTTTTGAATGCTTTCTATTTCTAAAAAATGGTGCAGTAGGCTTCCGAGTATACCGGAAGTGATGTTATGGCATCGCTTCTGGGTTACTATTACAAACAGCCGGCTTTTGCATGGCTCTCTGGCTCTCTGGCCAGCCAGTGGACATGCTGGCTGGTCGCTCAGGTCTCCCGTCTCCCGCTGGGATGGGAGAGCCAGAGAGAGCAGCTATTGGGGGCATCCAATCCGATTGCTATTACAAGAGAGCCAACCGCTGTCTCTATAAAAATATACCGGAGTGATGCCTGCAGCTGCAAGCATCATGCCGGTATAACCACCGAAAGTCCAGCGATAAACAGGTATGTCACATAATGGGAAGTGATTAATTGTTGCCACTTTGGCCCACCCCTCCCATATTTCATTGTAATGGTGTCATTGACCAGTAGTATAGCATCGGATGTGATGCAAACATCCAAGGTGAAGTCCATTTTAAAGAGTAACTCCACTTTTGTTGAGAAAAAAACAACCTCTTCTGGGGAATCAATGTACATTTCAAGCATTTAACCACATATTGTTGCAGATTGCTACTTGTTTGCTTGTTGTTTTTTGATGCTACTTGTTTCTGTCATGCCTACCCCTATCATTAATGGTTTACCACCTATAGTTACCCCTTTCATATACGGCAAGCAGGCCTACTGGTACTCGGTTGACCCTGGGTCTTATACACAATGCTATAGTGCCTGGCTACTATGCTGGGGCATGCACAAGCTAAGCACAGCAAACAGGTACTTGCGGTTGACAGACAGGCAGAGTAGTCAAATGGCAGTTCAGATTCAGGGCAGACAACATTCAGAGAGTAATCAGGAACAAATCTGTGGTCAAAAGGCAGGCGGAGTTCAGAGAGGAGTCTGAAGTCCAATCCAAGGTTGATAACAAGGGAATCCAAACTAGCTGGCAGGACGGGAATCAGGTAAAGGTAAAGGTCAAGGCATGGGAACAAGACAGGCAAACAGGGAGCTTGAAGCACTGATTGCAAACACTATCACAAGCATGAAACTAATGGCTTGGCAGGGTTATAAGAGATTTGGTCTCCACCTAGATGCTGTGTCTACATTGATCATTCTGCAGGTGGATAGTCTCACAGAAAGAGTACAGCTCAGCCAAAACCAGGAAGCTGGAATGAGACAAGCAGCTGCCAAGGAACAAGGGCATTACATGCTCCTGACTTTTGCCTGCTCTGAAGCCATAGCTGTTTGTTGTGTCCTGTGCAGACTGATTAGTAAAAGGAGGGTCAAGTTAATTATATCCACTTGGTGAAAAGTTGCAGTGTCTGTATCCCCTTAGAAGTAATTGACACTTAGGAAGTATCTCACCAAAATTGACATTATTGTTGCAGGGGGTGCCTAAAATCTGACTTGTATCTTAGTGCAGACTTCTGGGAAAATCAGTGAGTCAATCACAAAAACAGGAAATAACATTTGTGTGAGAGCCCAGGTGTCCATAATGCATTCGATTTTACAGAAAATTACAGGTCTTTTTTAATAACATTACATAGGACCCTCCTTCCTAATCTATAAACCTGTCAATATTGTATAGGGAGAAGTAATTATACTTACCTAGATCCTTGTGACTTTTTGTTCCTATTTATCAATTTTCATACTGCCTCTGTGCAGCCTGGGTCTTTGCTCCCGTGCCACCATTTTGAAAATGTTAGACTGCGCATGCACAATAACATGCACTTCACCTCGCGCACAACACTACATGCATCTGTCACAAATTTGAAAAAAAACCTTTCCTGAGATTTTGCGAGATTTCAGGGAGAAGTTTTTTTTTACCAGCAAATAAATATAATTTCGTACAGCACATGTGCAAAATGAGGCACACGATGTGCTTTATCTAGCACATTTGCAGCATGACAGTACTGCAAGATCTCACAGTTTAGGTATGAGGTTTCCCTGAAGGGAATAGGGATGTTGCCTTTGCAGGTGGCATCTGTGCAGCTATGTCACCACTGACTTCAGGGAAACAAGATATTGTAAAAGAAAAAAAGGTAAGTAAAGCAAACACAACACACAAAAATGTAAATAAGTTTTAGGTGATTCCACATTACTAAGCAAAGATGCATTCTTTAGGAAAAGGGGGAAAGGTCCGCTTTAGGAAAAGGGGGAAAGGTCCGCTTTAGGAAAAGGGGGAAAGGTCCGCTTTAGGAAAAGGGGGAAAGGTCCACTTTAGGAAAAGGGGGAAAGGTCCACTTTAGGAAAAGGGGGAAAGGTCCGCTTTAGGAAAAGGGGGAAAGGTCCACTTTAGGAAAAGGGGGAAAGGTCCGCTTTAGGAAAAGGGGGAAAGGTCCGCTTTAGGAAAAGGGGGGAAAGGTCCGCTTTAGAAAAAGGGGGGAAAGGTCCGCTTTAGGAAAAGGGGGAAAGGTCCGCTTTAGGAAAAGGGGGAAAGGTCCACTTTAGGAAAAGGGGGAAAGGTCCGCTTTAGGAAAAGGGGGAAAGGTCCGCTTTAGGAAAAGGGGGAAAGGTCCACTTTAGGAAAAGGGGGAAAGGTCCGCTTTAGGAAAAGGGGGAAAGGTCCGCTTTAGGAAAAGGGGGAAAGGTCCGCTTTAGGAAAAGGGGGAAAGGTCCGTTTTAGATCACAATAAGGCTTGTGTAGCCATTTTATATACCATACTTTATTTTTGCTATAATTATTTTCTTCACAAAAGATCGGCCCTGGGTTTCATGGCTCTCAGGATGCTATGCTGTAGAATTCTGAAACTACAGTTGGACACTTGCGTTTGCATGCAGATGGCAGATTGATAACTTTATTATCACCGCAGGATCACTTTAAATTCTCAAGCTAGTCAGAGGCTGCAGAGCAACAGGTTAGAGCAGCTTGTCTCTGGATGGTGTAG
This sequence comes from Pelophylax lessonae, assembly GCF_965119305.1. Classification (NCBI taxonomy): domain Eukaryota; kingdom Metazoa; phylum Chordata; class Amphibia; order Anura; family Ranidae; genus Pelophylax; species Pelophylax lessonae. Next base: position 119,734,138 of record NC_138770.1, on the reverse strand, counting down.
TGGTGTGACACCAGTTCTGAAGAGGCACGTTTCTGCCCTATTAAATTCACATTGAGAGTCTCCAAATTGCCATTTGCAAATATGCCTGAATATCTAGTGGTGACATGATATATTGTGAGAGAAATAGGATTTACAAAGTGCAATGAAGGATGAAGTGATACTTCATTTTCCAGTGCTCTGAATTTACATTTCTATCGCTTCATATTGTGGCGCAGTTCTGAATAACTCCCTCTGCAAACAGGTTATTTCAATTTCTGTAGTGCAGGCTTTATTGAAAGTCTTTCCTCTGAAAGTACACTGCAAATAAGATGAAAGCTGAGAAAGGACACCTGACACACATCACTTGTTCCTTGGTGGCTGAGCAAGCACGCACAACTGGAAATGTGGTCTGCATAACCACTTGGCAGAGGTCAGCCTAGAGTGCCTCTGAGGCTGCTTTGTCTCCCTGGCATCTGCCTGCAGAGAGCCTCTTTTAGGCTCGTACTGGGTGAAGATCTTTCATGCATAAAAAGTGTTTTTATTAAAGTAGATTCAACATTATCAGTGTTTAATGGTGCAGATAGAAAATGACTTTCTGCCTGTGCTTTATGCAAAGTTTTTCAAGGGGGGAATGTTGCTATCTGTCTTTGTATCTGTGGAGCAGGCCAAAAAAAGAGCTCTTTTAAAAATTCCATTTGCTATTCATTGTCTCACTTGTGTGCCTAAAAGGGGAACGGCATTAGCTTTGATGTTATCGCACTGAGCCTGCTGACACACCGCAGCACTGAATGGAAAAGGTTTGTATTTTTGGTGGGGTGTGACATTTTGAAGCATTCAGTGCTATTAATGTTTGTTGAGAGTGTTGCTCTCTGTGATAAAATAAGACAAATATTTCAACATTGCATTCGGAGTTTTGTAAAGTAAAGATTCAAGCTAAAAAAAGTTGTATCCTTCCCAGTAAAACAAGAAAGTTTGTTACAATTGTACAGGCTGTGTGTTACTTCAGGAGTATGCTGAGGATACTTTGGCATTCTTCTATCCACACAGTTGGGGAATATCATTATCGTGAGTCCTACATGTTTTGTGATAGAAGGTATCTTCCTTTCTCATCTCAAAAAGTTGGGAGTTGGACAGGTTGAAGCACTAGAGGGGGACAGTCCCATTGGCTTAGAGCAGTCTTTCTCAATCTATTTAACATTGGAGAACCCTTGAAATTAAAGTGCTTTGCGAAAGTATTCGGCCCCCTTGAACTTTGCGACATTTTGCCACATTTCAGGCTTCAAACATAAAGATATAAAACTGTCATTCTTTGTGAAGAATCAACAAGTGGGACACAATCATGAAGTGGAACGAATTTTTTTTGGATATTTCAAACTTTGTTAACAAATAAAAAACTGAAAAATTAGGCATGCAAAATTATTCAGCCCCTTTACTTTCAGTGCAGCAAACTCTCTCCAGAAGTTCAGTGAGGATCTCTGAATGATCCAATGTTGACCTAAATGACTAATGATGATAAATAGAATCCACCTGTGTGTAATCAAGTCTCCGTATAAATGCACCTGCACTGTGATAATCTCGGAGGTCCATTTAAAGCGCAGAGAGCATCATGAAGAACAAGGAACACACCATGCAGGTCCGAGATACTGTTGTGGAGAAGTTTAAAGCCGGATTTAGATACAAAAAGATTTCCCAAGCTTTAGAACATCCCAAGGAGCACTGTGCAAGCGATAATATTGAAATGGAAGGAGTATCAGACCACTGAAAATCTACGAAGACCTGGCAGTCCCTCTAAACTTTCAGCTCATACAAGGAGAAGACTGATCAGAGATGCAGCCAAGAGGCCCATGATCACTCTGGATGAACTGCAGAGATCTACAGCTGAGGTGGGAGACTCTGTCCATAGGACAACAATCAGTCGTATACTGCACAAATCTGGCCTTTATGGAAGAGTGGAAGAAGAAAGCCATTTCTTAAAGATATCCATAAAAAGTGTAGTTTAAAGTTTGCCACAAGCCACCTGGGAGACACACCAAACATGTGGAAGAAGGTGCTCTGGTCAGATAAATCCAAAATCAAACATTTTGGCAACAATGCAAAACGTTATGTTTGGCGTAAAAGCAACACAGCTCATCACCTTGAACACACCATCCCCACTGTCAAACATGGTGGTGGCAGCGTCATGGTTTGGGCATGCTTTTCTTCAGCAGGGACAGGGAAGATGGTTAAAATTGATGGGAAGGTGGATGGAGCCAAATAAAGGACCATTCTGGAAGAAAACCTGATGGAGTCTGCAAAAGACCAGAGACTGGGACGGAGATTTGTCTTCCAACAAAACAATGATCCAAAACATAAAGCAAAATCTACAATGGAATGGTTCACAAATAAACATATCCAGGTGTTAGAATGGCCAAGTCAAAGTCCAGACCTGAATCCAATCGAGAATCTGTGGAAAGAACTGAAAACTGCTGTTCACAAACGCTCTCCGTCCAACCTCACTCATCTCTCGATGTGCAAAACTGATAGAGACATACCCCAAGCAACTTTACAGCTGTAATCGCAGCAAAAGGTGGCGCTACAAAGTATTAACTTAAGGGGGCTGAATAATTTTGCATGCCCAATTTTTCAGTTTTTTATTTGTTAAAAAAGTTTGAAATATCCAATAGATTTCGTTCCACTTCATGATTGTGTCCCACTTGTTGTTGATTCTTCACAAAAAATTACAGTTTTATATCTTTATGTTTGAAGCCTGAAATGTGGCAAAAGGTCGCATAGTTCAAGAGGGCCAAATACTTTCGCAAGGCACTGTACTTTCTGGTCTTAGGGAACCTCTGTTAATAAATACTATATCTACAACTCATGGTACATTAGCAGGGAAGAATGCTCCTTACATTTGTAGTCAGTGGGAAGAATAATAGCTAAAAAGATAATTGATGTCAGTTGTTGTTGTTCAAGGAACCCCTCGCAACCTCTGGAGGAACCCTGAGGTTTTTCATTTGTTTTAACCCAGCAATCCTGCTACCCTGGTAACTGCCTCCTAGGGTGGCTACACTCACTCACACCACTGTATCTTTGGAGAAGCAGTGTTGTCACCCTAGGCTGCTCTCTTGATATGGGCTAAAACAAATCTTCCTCTTGTCTTCCTCATTATATGAGGCTGGAGTCATTTGTAGTTTGTAGAAAATAGCTTGGAATGAAGATAACATTATTTATGATTTCAGTTCAGTGCACGGGACTAGCAAGCTGCTATATATTACTTTTTGGTTTCTAGGCTTAAAAATACTGCTGGTCATTGAGACAGCCCTGGGCAGGCAAAACTCCCAACTGTCCTCTTAAACTGTCATCCAATAGGACAGTCCCTCTTTTGGAACCAAATACCCCTTTTTCTCTCAGTTGTCCCTTGTATTGGTCTGTTGTGTAGACAAGTGTTTCTCGAGCTTATTTGAGTCAAGGTACCCTTAGAAATGATGGACAGTCTCAAGGCATCCTATTCTAAAATGTAAAAAACTATTCTAATAATTTTACATATTGTGGCAGCATTGGCACAGTACCGACTAGTATTCTAGTGTTTCTCCTCTCCCTCGGGTTCTCTTTATTACTCAGCTAATGTGACCCCAGAGTTGACGGAGAGAGGCAGGGGAGGGTCAAACAAGGATGCTGTGCAGGTAATCAACATCCAATCACCATTCATTTCAACCTTCCAGGGGCTGGAAGGTTGAAATGGTGCACAATAAAAACCCATGCCTAACTAAAAGGCAAGCTTGATCCACCTGCTGGCTTGTTTAAAATTTTGTGCACTTTTTAGGCATTTTACCAAGACACCCCTGAAGAAACTTCAAGGCGCCTCAGGGTGCCTGGGCACCCTGGTTAAAAAAGTCTGGTGTAGACCTAAAAAAAATGTAATTACTTAAATATCAAAAGTGCGTAATGTCATTCAACCTCTAGATGCTTGCATTTTTAGTTTGTTTTTAAAGGCCAATGGAATGGAAAAGTAGAGCAAGCATTTAGTTATCAATTTCTATGTTTGGATTATTTATGGTGACCACACCACCGAAGGAATGGCAGGGCAGTGTCCTACATATTTTGAGATCAAAGGTATTCTACTTACTCATTTCAGAAAGTTGGAAGGCACGGACTGATTGTTAACAGAAGTTATGTTAGTCTCTCCTAAGTACCCATTACTCAACTTTCAGGGGTAATTGAGAGGGCCAGATCATGGGCAGTTTAAAGTTATCCTTTACTCTTCCTTGCACACTTTTCCTCCCCCATTTGTTATATCCTTTCCTTTTGGTTCAGTTGTTGGTTCCAAGGAAAGCTCCAAACTGGCTTGGTAGAGCTTAAACAGGGCTGACGACTCTTTCCCTTCCTGGGCCAATCAAGGACCAGTAATGTCACGTGGTATAATGAAAGTGAGTAATGTGGCCCTCCATACTCAGAAGTGTCAGATATTTTACTTTATATGACTAAACAGAACTGTGGGGGTATGAAGAAAAGATAGGGTTATGCTGCTGGGGAGGGGAGCGACCCCACATTGGAAAAGTACAGGGTCACAATAGGAATTCATGCCAGTTCAAAAGTGCTAGTACTCCAGTGCATGCTTACCTGTCCTGCAATCCCTCACGACTCCCTTGTTAAGCAATTAAGTTGTGTATATCAATCCTGCCTATTATTCCAGCAAGGATAAATCTGAGGTAGTCCTCCTTGTTTATGAGGGGGTTGGGCAACCTTGTTTGCCATAATTACCCTGTCTGTACTGTGCAGTCATACTGTATATTTATTATACTTGTAAACAGATTTGAACACTGTCTGTCCTAATAAAGGGTTAAATGTGTGGAGGATTGAAGTATGTGTTAATTAGGACAGACTTGGGACATGTTTATTCTAGCAATGTAAAAAAAAACTTGCAGTCAGACATGAAACCTCCTCTTGAGAAACATCTAAAAGGTAAGAAATATATATAAAAAAAATAAAAATAGGTATGTTGTGTGAATGGAAACACATAACAAACATTTAGTCGGTTTTTCTTAAATTTGACTGTAAAAGTGGAAATACGCATTAAACAAGGCTACTGATTGCACAATTTGACCACTGACCTACAACTAGCTGATGGTGAGAGAGCCTAAAGTTCACAATTGAACTAATTGAATATATATTGATAGTTTATCTTTGGCAGAATTTGCTTGTAATGATGTGTACAATGCGTAATGTCAAAGATCGAGTTCATGGGGGTGCTTATTGTGAGGCATGCATAAGGAGCCAAACCCAAAGCCCGAGTTGGCCACCTTGGGGTCCTCTTATAAAGTGATATGCAATCTTGCTGTCAGTACTAGCAGGTTTTAGCAACAAGTAAAGAGACAGATGTTGTTCTATACCTTTTATTGTTTTGTAAGGTTATAACCTTTCTGCAGTCTATCTGAAAGTTAAAAAGTTTGAATTGAATTTCATTCAAGCTACAGTATCAACATGTAATGAGCTGGGGAAAATCTGTGAACCCATAAACTAAATCCATAGCGCACAGAACACCAAGGCCATTAATAATCAGTGTTGGTACAAGACAGCGGAAGCGCTGCAGATCCAAGCAAAATAAATATGAAGCCAGCATACTAATGTTGGTAAATAATAAGTCTTGATTTACTTGAATGGCATTCTATCAATGACATTTTGGGGCCATATGGAGACCCCTTAATTAGGGGGCTAGAAAGTAACGTGCAGTAACATATTAGAATATTAGGAGCAAAACCGAACACAACAACTAAAAACAAACATATCATGCTTACCTGCAACGGTATTGCACAGAGCAGCCCTGATTCTACTCTTCTAGGGTCTCCTGCCGACACTCTGGACCCCTCCCCCCTGCCAAATGCACCCATAGCAAGTGGCTTGCTATGGGGGCACTCATGCATGCTCACTCCCGTCGATAAAACACAGAGAGAGTAGCTCTGCTGTTGCATCTCAGCCAATGAGAAGGGAGAGACCCAGAAGAGCCGCTACTCTTGTGCACATCGCTGGATCATGATCAGGCTTAGGTAAGTAGCAGGGGCTGAGGGGGAAGCTGCACACTGAAGTTATTTTACCTTTATGCATAGAACGCATGAAGGTAAGAAACCTTCAGCTTTTAAAACTGCTTTTAGTGACAAAACATGAAGACTTAAAAAGCGCTGAAATGAAATAAAAGTTTGAAAATGTATAAACCTTCCTCAATTTTCTTCCAGGTCCGCTCCATGCTGGACCCCACAACTTTATTAAACAAACATTTTTCATTTTATTTATTTAACATGCAGGATAGACTAAAATGAAGCAAGTAACTGAGGTCTGTTATTGAACTTCTTGCCTCATAATGGTGTTGATTTACTAAAGGCAAATCCACGGTGCACTACAAGCGCACTGCAAGTCACTGTAGATCTGAAATGCAGTCAATGTAGATCTGAGGGGAAGATCTGAAATTAGGGGAAGCTCTGCTGATTTCTATCATTCAATTAGGTGCAAGCAAAAATGCTATCTTTTATTTTCCTTGCATGTCCCCCTCAGATCTACAACGACTGCACTTCCAGGTGCACTTGCAGTGCACTTGTAGTGCACAGTGTATCTGCCTTTAGTAAATAAACCTCAATGCATATGTGCAATGGCAAAGAGAATGGGCTTTAATGCCCACATGCCGCACATATCTGTGGATGAACAAGGTTTCTGTGCTGAGAGCATCCTCAGTGAAGACCCCTGGAGATGCACACATTCTAACATACTTACAAAGAAAAGGTCATAATAAGATAATCTACCAGCAAAGAGGAATTACAGTGTAATACATGAGTTTCTGAAGAAATGTAGTCACTCAAAACCCCTTATGAACAGCCCAGCCCAGTTTAATGGCAGTTGATGCCCTAGGTACAGCCCAACAGTGAAGCGACCCCTCCATTGCTTCCAACACACTGCAAAATGAATAGGTGCTGAAAGTGAAATAAAAGTTTGAAAATATATAAACCTTCTTCAGTTTTCTTCTGGGTCAACCCCAGGCCAGAACCCACAACTATAATACATAAAAATAAATTCAGTTTATGCATTAAACAGATTGGGTATGGATCAAAATCAAAGCCTTATATTTAACCTCTTGCATATACATAATGAATATGTGCAGTGGCAAAGAGAGTGGGTTTTAATGCTCACACGCCGCACGTATCTGTGTTTCTGTGCTGAGAATTGGCTCTCAGCACAGTGACCGAGCTGTCAAAGACAACCAATCAGTGGTCACATAATTAGGAAGTCTGTTCCACTCCCGGGCATAAAAAACAATTGAAAGGGATGCCACACTGGGTGGAAAGGGGTTTAAAATGATGAGTACGGTCCTTTCTTTAATAAATGATAATTGAAAATAATTATTTTTACTGTATATTTGTTAACAATTCTCACGATGGTGTTCACACATTCCTTTGTGGTGCCCCAAGTATGTGCCTTTATTTCAGTGGTTAATCCAGCCCTATGTGTAGGCCTTGGGGTGAAGTTCATTCTGTACTGCAGACAGTGCTGAGATTAGGTGATTAATATAATATTGTTATATTATAACGAAGTCAGCCCCGTTTTCTGTCTGGTTCACACTTCCCCAGTATTTCTGTATGCTTCTTATCACAAAAAAGCTTTGGTTACTAAACATCAGTTACAGAGAGACTGCATTGTTTACACAGCGTTGACGGATGGAAGCCGGGTTTAGCGCTCATAACACAGGGGGAATTAAAATCTAAAAGCTGCTACCATTCTCGTCTCATTTCCCTGCATTCTCACTAATACTGTTTACTAGGTTTTTGACATGGCACCTACAATAGCTTTCATTTTCAGCTATTCAGGAAATCCCTGGAAACTGCGAAGGAAGGGAAAAAAAACACAAACTCAATTTTTTTCCCTCTGCTGGGTCACTCCGAGGTAAATTTATTGAGCGGAGTCGAGATGTAAAACTATTCAAAAAGCTACAAGATTTCTTTCCTGGAGCTTTAGACCCACAGGGGGCCACTTACTGATTATCAGCATTGTTTTTCCATTCTTTTGTTGTTTTTATTTCATTTTGCACACATTTATTTTTTTGCCTGGCGTATGGTCCCAGCGTGAAAACCAAGCGATGGCTGTCATCTGATCGAAGGGCGCAAGTTGACAAATGTGTAAAGCTGTCTGCAGTTACAAAGCTCCTTTTATTAACAAGATTAGTTAGTGTGCTCTTAAATAGATAGTTTATTGACATTCCACATGCTAATCCCCCTGTAAATTAATTGGCTCTGGAGTTTCAAACGAAAGAGCCAAAACTTCAGAGTCATCTCATGGAGTTGACTTTTGCAGACGAAGTTTGTTTTTTGCTCTCAGGGTATGTCTGAAACTTTTTTTTTAATCTTAACTGTCTTTGGTGTTATTACTTCTGTTTTATTAGTTAGAGACATGATAAACAGTTTAATAACTGCGGCAAGCTAGCTGGGAACACGCCATTATTAGATCAGTCGGTGTGGTGATCCGTTAATGTCAGAGGACAGCTCTCCTCCCTGGCAAATGCTGCTGTTAGGCCAGGGAAGATTAGGCTTTGTGAAGTGTGTATCAAGAGGATTTCTGGAGGAATTATTAGTTGTTTTTTTGTGGGCCAGGGAAAAATAGAGGTGATAGAGTATACATCACAACTCTTCTTTATTTTCAAGTGGTGATTAAGAAATTCTTCTCTCTGGTGATCTAAAAAGGCTAGCAGGGTCTTAAAGGAGAACATCAGGCAAATAGCTGAATACACAGTTGAAATACAATGCTTATATGTGGACTGTTTTATTTACCAAAGTTAATTTATAATTCTGTGCAGGATGATAATACACTGCCTCTCAATTAGTAACGGCAATCCACCATGCACACTCCTTCAGTTGTCTAACTAAAGGAGCTCTCAACGTAGGCTGCTTCTAAATGTGAGACAGTGGCGTTGTCACAAAAACAAAAAACACTCCAATGCTTAATACGAGATGCTCCCAAAGACACTTTTTTTTTTTTTTAAAACAGTGAGGTTTATTGAAACTTTTGGTACAATACAAAAATAAACCGTGCATTAAAACTGCGATCAGATTCATAACACACAGGGGTACAAAAATACAAATATACACAGTGATTAACACTTAGAAACAGAACAGACATAGTAAAAATAAGGCAGTAGTCAGTTACTTTCTGTCGGCCCAACACTCAAGCAGACAATATTGGTTTAACAGGGGCGGTCAGCATAAAGTAGTTACCCACTTCACTACTGAGCCGTATCAGGGCACTGCACCCATTTGTCCCAAATCTTGTTGAACTTCTGAGGGCACCCCCTATGTTTATATAAAAGTTTATGAAATGGGATGACACTATTAATTTCAATAATCCACAATCCTAGAGTAGGAGGAGTAGGTCTCATCCACCGCCTGGCTATCAATTTACGTGCTATAAACAAAGTTTCCTGAAGAAATATGACAGTGGATTTGGGCATCTCTCCATCCGGATAGACCCCCAGGAGACACTCCTTAGGAGAGAGTTGTAGAGGAGACCCCATTTTGTCATGCAGAAATGTGACTACTTGTTGCCATAGAGTCTGTAATTGGGGACAGCTCCACAATAGATGAAAGAAGGAAGCATCAGGGTCTCCGCACATAGGACAAGAGGGGACCAAGTCAGGGTGATATTTGGACAGTCTAAGTGGGGTGAGATAAGCCTGGTGTATTATAAAGGTCTGGGTTAGGCGATCCGACAGTTTTGGCGACACTCTGCGGCACGTCTCCAGGGCATCCTCCCATTCCTCATCCTCCATGGCCCCCACACTGCGCTCCCAGCGGGTCTTAAGTGCAAAAGCTAAAGTGGTCGAGGAAGGTGTGTGAAGCTCAGAGTAGAACATGGAAATGAGGTGACTGGGTTCTGTACTTTTAACAATCTCAAGGGTGGTAACCGATTCTATCTCAGGAGGGCCGTCAGGGAATTGAGATCTATAGGCATGGGAGAGCTGTAAGTATCTGTAGTGCATGGGGCCCTGGAGCGCAAACTGGTCTCGCAAGGTCTCGTAAGACCGTAGACCAGTGGTCGTGGAGATATGGCTAAGGAGAAGAATACCCCTCCCACTCCATACCGACAGGTCAGGGATGGAGAGGAACTCACGCAATGTACTATTATGCCACAAAGGGGTGAATGTGTGGAATGGAGGGCACCGAAGCCTGGACGCTACCACCTCCCAGATCCGACAATAGTGATATAGAAGAGATCTGGGGCACAGGGGCTCCGGCGAGCCCCTGACGCCCCTAAGGATAACTAGGAGGGGGTCCCCGAGGGGATGAGCCCACCCAGGGCAGAGCAGGGTCAAGAAGCGTTCTCTATCCGTTTTATCTATGTGAAAGAACTGGGACAACTGAGCTGCCAGATAGTACAGATTGAAATCCGGCAGGGCCAACCCCCCTAGATTTGTAGGATTCTTGAGTTTGCGCCAGGAGATCTTGTGCCGGTTAGCACCCCAAACAAAGGTCTTGAGGAGTGATTCCATCTGCTTAAACAGCCTGAGTGGCAGATAAACAGGAGAGTGCCATACAACATAGAGAATTTTGGGAAGGAGAATCATTTTAATTAAATTGACTCTACCCATCACTCTCAGAGGTAATTTGGACCATACTTGAATTTTAGCCTTAAGCAGAGGGAACAAGGGTTGAACGTTATCCGGGACATAATCTGCTGAGCTAGCTGTCACTTGAATCCCTAAGTATTTAATGCGGGATACACATTGTAGGGCCGGGTTTGCGGGGGCGATCGCCTGCGGGCTCTCGTCAAGCGGGAGAATTTGTGACTTATCCCAGTTTATCTGAAAACCGGAGAATCGTCCGTACCGTTCAATTAAAGAAAGGGCTGTGAGCAGGGATTCTCGAGAGTCTTCCAAATATAACAAAGTGTCATCAGCATACATGCTGATTTTCTCCTCCAGCGGTCCCTTGCGTAGGCCACGAATCCCGGGATGTGCTCTAATGGCCATCGCCAGGGGTTCCGCGGCCAGAGCATACAGCAGGGGGGAGAGGGGGCACCCCTGTCGAGTGCCACGGGATAAAGGGAAGGCGGTCGACTGCCAGCCGTTGGCCAGGACCCTAGCTACCGGGGCGCTATATAGAAGTTTGACCCACTTAATAAAATTAGGTCCAAAGCCGTATCGGTCCAGGCAGGTCCATAGAAATGGCCACTCTACCGAGTCGAATGCTTTAGCCGTGTCCAAGGAGACCACCACCCTGTCACCCATTCCGTCGTGTTGTGCCTGGAGATTCATGAATAACCGGCGAAGGTTAAATGAGGTGTTCCTCCCAGGCATGAACCCGGCCTGGTCCGAGTGTATGAGTGAAAGGATCACCTTGTTAAGACGGAGGGATCTCCCAAAGACACTTAGGTGAGTAATGCTTCCTCGGGTGCAGCCTTCCACAGATCGGGAAATCTTCAGTAAACTGCAAAAAAAAAAAAAAAAAACATACAAGAGGGTACAAGATCCTCGTACATTACCACCGAATTTATTATAATAACGCCACCGTCAAACTTAGCCAGGATACTCACAAACATAAAAAACAGCAGGCATGTAACATAGATGCTTTAGCCATAGACAAATCGTCCCATCATTAAACCATCTTGTCAGAAAAGGATGCGTTTCGGGAGACTCGCTCCCTTCCTCAGACCTGTACCAACACAGTGTCAAGTTACCCTTTAGATGGTCACAGATCAGAAGCAGCCCTCCCGCCATCTGATAAGTTAGCGGGTGAGGCTCTGTGGTCTACACCCTTGCAGACAAAACAACCATCCCAATAGCATGGTCACCCACCGCTACTTAGAAGTGTTACCCCCAACATCTGATGAATGTATGAATCAATAGCCGTGGTGTTAATCACTATATATATATGTCCTATAGATCAAATCTATCCCAACCTCTCTAATCCATGTGTTCCAGTACAATGTATTACAATAAGACAGCAGCACATTACACCATGCACATGGGCGCCAAGATGTATGATCACTCTAAATGTGAGTAGTGCAATAGCATTTTTACCAGCTATACCCAACATTGGCTGGACAGGTACCACTGGAACACATGCTCTATGTCCTGCAACACATCCAGCACCATGTACCCAGCATTAACCAGACAGCTGCCGCTGAAATGCATGCTCTGCCGCTCTATATCACGCTTTATGTCCGCTTCATCTTGGCGCCTATGTGTTTGGTGTAATGTGGAGCTATCTTACTATAGTACACTGTGCTGGAACACACATGGAATATGGAGGTTGGGACATGTTTGATCTACTGGACATATACAGTATAGTGATTAACACTATAGCTATCGATTTATACATTCATCACTTGTTGGGGGAAGACACCTCTAAGTTGTAGTGGGTGACCATGCTACTGGGAGGGTTGTTTTTGTCTGCAGGGGGTGTACACCACAGAGCCCCTGCCATGGACTCATCAGATGGTGGGGAGGGGGGGCACTTCTGATCTGTAACCATTTAGAGGGTGACTTGACACTGTGTTAGTTCAGCTCTGAGGATGGAAGTGAGTCTCCCGGAATGCGTCAGTTTTCCAACCAGATGGTGTAATGGGACGATGTCTCAGTGGCATTTATTTTACATGTTGTTACATGCTATTTTTATATGTTTGTGAGTATCCATTTGGCTGTGGCGTTATTATAATAATGTTTGGTGGTAATGCACAAGGAGCTTGCACCCTCTTGTGTGTGTTTTTGTGCACAAAAACCTATTTGCCTGAAGTGATACTAAACCATTTTTTTTATTCCAGTTGAAGTCCAGACATACATAATATGTAAAGTCTGCATCTTTTAAAATGTGCCCTTTTTTCCCAATCAGTCCCCATACTGCTGCCTCCCCCTTCTGTTTTCAGGTGTCACCTTTAGCTAGACATCTTCTAAGGAGACACCCATGCGTGCGCACTCCCGGCCAGGACTTTGTGCATCCATTCAAACAGACAGCACTCCAGCAATCCCTGTCCCACTCCCTCTTGCCAGACAAAAGTCGATCAATGGGAAATGGAAAGAAAGAGGGCTCACCAGCCCTTCATTTCCACATATATTTATTGAAGTTAAAATATATGAAAGCCACTTACAAGCATGAGATGTGTGGTCCTTTTACGGTCTGGAAACTGTCGATTCCAGGACTTTCAAGCTATGGAAGAGATACTGGTCTAAGCAAATTTTTATCTCATGCTTGTGTAGCACTGTCCCCTAGAGAGCTGCTGAGAATTACACTTCTTAGGTTCCCCTGGGTTACCATTAGCAACTGATAGCAGATACACGGCATTAAAAGTTCTTAGCTCAGACAATAATCAGTCCAGGGGATTTTGTTTTATTTAGAACTGGGATGGAAGAAGGGATGAGTGGGATACTCCAACTAGTAATTATGCACAAATCTGAGGACAACTGACTAGAAGGCCGCTGCTTCACCCTGCCACTGAAGTGAAGGTAAATTGACCATTCCGGTATTGAATATTCTATTCAGGGTTAACAACTTGGCACCCCCTTTACTCTCACGGCCTGTGTGCTGACACCTGTCCGCTGACTCTAGCCACTGGAGTGGTCCCCTTCCTGGGTAGACCCGTTGGCAAGCTCCCCTGTACTCATGGACACTGTTTTTCCAGAGTTGCGCTGCCTTCACCTCCACAGTCAGCTTCACTGGACCTCTGGGTTCAGCCACACCACTGGTTCACTAGGCCAACTGCCTACGACCACCCTGACAGCTGCAGAAGAGGAGACAGCCGTCACCCTCCTTCTGGGACTTTGCTTCCTGCCCAAAGACCCCCTGTCACTTGTGCCCTTGTCTTTTATAACGTATCCCAGAATGCACCACTACTTGTACCAACCCACTGAGATAGGTCCAAAAGCCTGTGTGTCACTGGCTGGGTTTCCTCTACAGTCCAACATGCTCCCCTATTGGATGCAGTGGGGACACTCCCTCAGCCCAGGTGAATCACACCCCGGACACATGCGACAGGGCTAACTATTAATCAGGCTCTTCTGATAAGCAGACAGAGCAACTATACTTTCTCTGCCTAGCACCTACCTAGGAGGGTGCTACACTTGTAAGTAGCATTTATCTTTTTTAACTTCAATACATTTATGTGGGATAATGCACTAGGCTGGTGTGCCCTCTTTCTTTCCATTTCTCATACATGTCAGACCTGTAAGGCCTGAAATGATGCCCAAGTTGAAGTGGACCACTACTCCCACCTGAGCCAAGCTATTATACTTATGCTCCAGAGTGTTTTTTGCTGAAAAGTCAATCACTCCCCTGCCCTCACTGTCTCATCTCACAACCTAGAAGATTGGAAAATGGTGCAGATTGTGGTGGACCCAGAAGTAGTGACAAGGAGGCAGATAAGTATTTGGAGATGGGTAGTATAATTTACCCTGGCACTGAGAATGCATCAATGTAAAAATGCTTTGGCTGTAATACTACTTTTGGAAAATTCTATACAGTGAGGCCTGATGCCAAAGATACTGAAAAGTAATATGGCAGACAGTTACCGGGTAGCATGCCATAGAAAATAAATCAGGTCTTTTGCCCTGACAGATAGGGTTGTGCTGTGTGCCAGCACTCTATAAATCTCAGGCCTGGATGGACAGAAATACAAGCCCTTTAACAGATATAAAAGCCCACATACTGTATATGTATTTCATCCATGTATCTGGCTTTTTGGAGTTCAACGTTAAATTGCATCCCTTGACCAGAAATGAGGAAATATGCCACAACAACTGAAGGGATCTCATACTCCTTAAAGGTCCTTTTCATTTTTGTAGCAACCATTTTGAAGAAAGAGAAGCCAATAGAGCTTTCCACATGACTTGTTTATGAACTTTATTCTTATTCAATATTTGTTTCTATAAAAGCTTGTTGTAATCAGTGCTCACCCGACTGTCCTCCCGTGGCTCATTATAGGCGAGCGTATACACTGACATGATATGGACCAATTTACATTGATCTACTCCACATCTGGGCTGTGGTGATCTTTCTCTTTCTCTTATCTATCCGTTCATTGACTTCCATGGCAGGTAGCGTCTGATCCTCGTGTGATATAGAGATGCTGTGAGCATTTCAGGCTGCATCTTATCTTCACTTTCATAAAGCTGTGACAATCGCATCCTCTTTGCGGCATTGTTATTACAGCTGAAAACATTGTAGTGATTTCATTTTATTTCCTTGACATTTTTTAGTAATCCTCCCCTGCTGTGTGAGGAGAGCAGATAATCCGTTAGTGGTGTTCGCTCTGTCCTCTGTGCCAAGGCAATACAAAGATTCCTCGGTTCACACATGATAATGTCTGCTGTCATGTTTACAATATAAAGCTTCCTGTTGGCATGATTCATAGCAACGTACCATGTACTCCTATGGTTAAAAGAAAATATGAAAGCTTTACTTATATTTAAATTCTATCTTTAAGTTGACATGCTTATCAGATTCCTATGTTAAATTTAAGTTTTTTGTATATTAATTATAAACTAATTTTGTTATAAGACGAATGTATTCAAGAGTTATAATTATTAAAAGATGTATCCATGCCAATCTGTTTTAAAAGCATGCAGATGAATGGGTCTTGAATCAAATATTCAAGTTTATTGCTGGCTGCTTAAACCAGCTTCTGATGAATACTGTGCTAATTCAACCATCATCATAACACCCAATTATTTACTGATTTTAAAGTTTACATACATTGTTTAAATGTTTGAAGCCTAGATCCTGAAACATTTAGGCCTCTGGGAATTTTTTGCCTTTTAAATAAACATATCTGGACTCAAATATTACATTGTAGGGTTTCAATTCTAAAACCATTCATCTTCATCACAATTTTGCATGGCTTGGGTTCAGTCTGAACCCATGTTCGGTCAAACCTAAAAGAAAGCTTTCAATGCCAGCCCAAGCAGCTGTGGTATGGGGACCTTGCAGAGTGGGGAGGTTTATGACATCCTTGACCTAAAATGGTCAATTGGCCATATTGATTCAATGGCATTGACCTTATATGGCCATGTGGCTATATTAGGTCAATAATGTCATGAGCATCTCTGCCCTGTGTACGTGCAGCTGTGGGGCAGGGAGTGTCCTGGCCAAAGTTGATTGGGCCAGCACTGACTGTTTTCTTCCCGGTTCAGCCAAACATAGATTTTGAACCAAACCCAATATCATCATTCCTATTCACCACAACCGAAGGTTACTGTGGAATTCTTTAGGGTGTAGAAGTTGTAAGCCTAATCTATAAATCATCTAAGGTTATAGCACTATTATATCATTGGATGATAACAACCATGTACAATTTATCTTCAGGGTTCCAGCATCTTCTATTCACTTCCTTGACAGCATGCAGGGCTTTCTAATAAGGAAACCTACTGCTGTCACTGTACTATTTCACTACTTAAAATGTATCTAAGGTCAACATTGTTTTGGTTTAAGTGGGGAAAAGTTGGAACCCCGTTCAGGTTTTTAAGAGCTGTCTGGGTCTCTGCTGGGGGATTCAACCTCTCTCTTTGTCCTGCTGACCCATGAAGGAAAGAGAAAATGCAGGAGATTTATTTGTCATTAGGACAGGATAAAGGGGATGTCTTCCAATGGGTAGGTATTCTGGTGACAGCCATGTAAGAGAAGATTTTACTTTCTTTGAAGAGATCTTTACTCATTTCCTGTTGTGTCTTGTATCAAGCTTTGAAGGAAAAACTCCAGAAAGGGACCCTAAAAAGAAATTTAAAAAAAAATGGTTTTATCCATTCACTGTTCTCTCCAAGACAAAAAAAATTATTTGGATAATCTTTGAAGGAAACCTTCCCCAAAAGAACCTGAAAGCTACCATAGTTGCTATGATGTCTTGCTAACCCTCTGGATTCAATAGTTTGCATCACTGACCCAGAACAAATATGCAGATAAGGGGTTCTGACTTTTCTCTGACTTTTCAAATATGCGTACTTGATCCACGTCTGTGACTCCGCAAGAGTGCAGAGATTCCAGCAACAGATGGTGGAACAGGTGAATATAAACAAGACTTTGTCCAACTCTCTATACATAGTATGCAAAGGATAAGGAGGGCTTCCCAGCATTTCAGATAATACATGTAGCAACCCTGTGGTATCTGCCTCCAAACTGCATTGCTGTTTTTTAAAGCTGTGAATACTGACAGGTTCACATTAAGGGCATGTTCAACTTCAGACAAAAGAATGAGGGGGGACTTGCTAAGCAATTTTTATTCTTATTAAGCACCTCTAACCACTAGGGCTAAAGCCACGTACACACGCACCGATTGTTGGCCATAAATTTTCGGCCAACGTCCGATCGGCCGATTGTCGGCTTGTTAGTATGATGCTTTCGACAACCGACTGCGACTTTTCGGCCGAACAAAATCTGGTGTGCATGCTATAAAATTTTTGTTGGCCGTCACCAGAACGGCCGATTGTTCGTCAGTCAGTACAGATTTCGGCAGACAAAAGTCAGATGAGCAAAACTGGGCATGCTCAGAGAAGAAAAAACACACGGAAAGTAAACCAGAACATGACATCACTTCTGCAGTTGGTTGTTGTTGGCCGACAAAAGTCATGTGCAGTCTAGAGCACATTTCAACCAACACAACAACACTGGCCAAAAGACGGCCGATCGGTCGGCCAACAATCGGTGCGTGTGTACGAGGCTTTACATAACATATTTCTGCATTCACCAGACCGGGTTTGGTGTTGGACTGATGTTGGAAACTATATATTTCAGCCATGTCTGGTCTATGATTTCTATGGGTCTCTGTCTGAAAAGGAGTTGCAGCCTATGCAGACCACCACCCAGTTTAACATGTTGGATACTCTTCTGCATCTAATTGCATCTGAACAAATACTAAGCTGGCTATGCACATTGTACAAATGATTAAAGACAGTTATGCAGTTTAAATTATCGTCGGATCACAGGACTCTAATGTTGACTTTGTTAGAGGTCAGATGAGTTGGAATTTTACACCTAAAATTCTGTCAACTTGAGCTGATGTGTGTTGAGACGAATAATGATAAGGTGCTGTATTACCGCCTCTAGGGAATAACCCGCCATATAAAAATAGTGGTTGATTGTGTCAGGGGAGGATCACTAGCCAACAGATGAGAAGTGTGTGTAGCAAGATATTCTAGTGTATGGCCAAAATAAATATTTGACTGATCCATCCACAAATCCTTTTTCCACTACCATGTTTTGCTGTGAATCTATTTTAAATCATTGTTACATCAGTCCCTGTATTTTAATACAGCTCTTATCTGTGGTCTTGACTGCTCGTTACTGACCACTTTGGCCATGTGCCTCTCGCTCCAGCAAATTAGTGCAATCAGTATAATTTCATCCAAGACGAGTGCTTTCACCTCAACCTGTGCCTTTAATCACACTCATCTGATATTCTGATCCCCGAAGCTCTTGAAATGGTATTTTCAGCAGTCAATTTCCTAAATGAAGCAAGCTGAGTCTTATCTTCAATTGATATACACAAATTGATGTCTAAATAGTTTATTGACCAAGATTGGATTCCGTCATAGCCATCGCCTTGATGAGATTCATTGTCATTCTATTGATGGCCGAGCCATGATTGAAAAAATGTCATCCTGCAATTTTCATTCCTGTCCCGTGCAATTATAAAATAATTTCTTGATGCTGTCGAAAATATCTACTAGTTTACTTGAGTATTTCATGTAAAGTGTTCAAAGTGTTTGAATAAAACTCCCAAGAAATGCCAGAGCATTAGCAAAATAGATTTCTAAAATATTGTATTTTACTCGTCTATCTTTTAAGGAATCTTTGACACTTATGACAGCGCATGTGTGGAGGTTTACTATTATTTTAATTGGTGCTAGTTTATGGTTTGATGTGCACTGTAGAAAAAAGATTAGGTACTTTTATTTTCTTGTCAATGTGCGTTGAGGTATTCATACAAGAAAATGATGATATACATAAATGCACCAAAAACACTGTATAATTATGCATACACATAGGTCTGCAGATAGTCTAAAGACATTTCTGTGACCAATGTTCTAGCTGGCAGAAGTGATTTATCGTCATGACAGTATACAGTAGTATGTTTCAATTGTGTGGTATATATATACCTTTTATTTAAAGGGTACATTCAAAATTTTATGAAAAATAAAACAGTGGACCACGTCCAAATTTCATGGCCAATGCTCCAGACCCCGCTGCACATGTGGCCATGATGCCCCATGCTGCCACTACAGAAGTCTGTGCACCATACACTAATAACCAGGCCTGAAGTGAGTATCCATCATAATGCCCACAATGGCAAGAACTTGGGAGGGACTGCGGACTTGACATCCAGGGCCCACAGAATGTGAATGAATGACGGTGGACCAGGTGGAGCCCAGAACTGGTTATCTGAACATTGGGTCAGCGAGCCACTGGAAAAGAAGCGAGTATTGTAGCCAATTCTGCTTTTTTTACTTTATAGCTTATTTTTAAAGCTGGAGTTGGGCTTCAAAGATTAGGTTGTGGGTCCATTTGAGTTAGAGGATTGCATTTATGTTTAACCACTTTAATACCAGACACTTTCATCTCTTTCCTGCCCAGGCCAATTTTCAGCTTTCAGTGCTGTCACACTTTGAATGACAATTACTCAGCAGCATGCAACAATTACTTAGTCATGCAAATTAATTTTTTATCATTCCTTTGAGACAGACGGAGCTTTCTTTTGGTGGTATTTAAAGGGGTTGTAAAGTCAGGAGGTTTTTTTTTATTCTAATGCATTCTATGCATTAAGATAAAAAGCCTTCTGTGTGCATCAGCCCCTCTAACACTTACCTGAGGTCCCTCTCTGTCCAGCAATGTCCACAATGTCCACAAGTGACCCAGCTGTCTGAGATTCTCCCTTCTGATTGGCTGAGACACAGCACGGGCCCCATTGGCTGCCACTGCTGTCAGTCAAAGTCAGCTAGCCAATTGGGAGAGAGAGGGGGTGAGGTGGGGGTGGGGCTCCCTGTCTGAATGAACATAGGGAGCTGTGACTCAGCTCAGGTGCCCCCATAGAAAGCTGCTTAATGTCGGGGCACTAAACAGGAGGGAAGGGCCAGGATCACAGAAGAGGGACCGAGAAGAGGAGGATCCGGGCTGCTCCGTGCAAAACCAACTGCATAGAGAAGGTAAGTATAATATATTTGTTATTTTTATAGGAAAAAACGAGACTTTACAATCACTTTAATCACCAATTTTTGTGATAAATAAATGAAAAAAACTAAAAATTAAAAAAACAAACATTTTCATAGTTTCTATTATAAAAGTTTGCAAATAGGTAATTTTTCTTCTTCACAGATGTGCGCTGATGGTCACTGATGGGGCTGCACTGATGAGGCTGCTGATGTGCACATATGAGCTAGCGCTGATGGCACTGATGAGGCGGCACTGATTGGCACTAATAAGCTGCACCAATGGGCACTGATGAAGCTGCACTGATGGGCACTGATGAAGTTGCACTGATGGGCACTAATTAGGCTGTACTGGTGTGCACTGATGAGGCTGCATTGATGAGGTGGCACTGATGGGCACGGATAAGCTGCACTGATGGGGCTGCACTGATAATGACGGCACTGTGTAGCACTGTAAAACACTGTACTCACTGCTCCCCTCACAGATCCGGCTCTCCTTCCCTCACAGGCAGTCTCTTTGTGAGGAAAGGAGAGCCTTTAACAGTCAAAGACCTGTTGTGTTTACATTGGTGATTGCTTGTGATTGGACACAGCGATCACCTAGTAAATGGCCACTGTAATTGGCCCTTTACCCTGATCTGTGATGCGCTGTGTCCAAGGCACACAGTGGTTACAGAGAGTGCCCAAAGTGCACTCCAGGGAGGCTTAGGGATCATGCACATGGGGGGAAGTCCAGGGATCCCCTCCCAGAACTAGAGAATGGTGGTAAGGCAATATTTAGAATACAGATTGGGCGGGAAGTGGTTAAGGGTTAGGGTTAGGTTTGGTGGTTAACTTGAGGCTAAAAGGATGGAAGGGAATCTCAAATTATTGAATTTTTTGAGTATATAGCACATCAGAGAAAAAGATGTTTGTGCCAGATATTGCCGGCATTAAATTTACTGCGCCAAAATCGATGGTGCTGACAGCAGATGTACTGCCAATTAAAACATTGACCGTCATATCAAAGATTACTTTCAGGCAAACTTTACAATAACGACTCAGGTGTTCAGATGTAACCACTGAAAACGCACTGCATACTAAAGACTAGATAATCTGGACCAGTAACAACCATTTTTTTCAGCTACATAAATGATGGCAAGGATGGAAGAACTTCATGACGTCCAAGTCTACACACCATTAATCTGTGGAATGTGTAGAACAGCCTGTCCAATATAGGATTTTATAATTTTATATATAGTAAACCTCCAATGACCCTGTTTCCAGCTACAGGAGCGCCCTACGCAGTTCTCTCTCTGAATCTCTCGCTGACTGAAACCTTTTGACTTTTACATGCATCAAGCGCATTTCATTACTGTGAATGTCAGATGCTGTTTTGCTAGATTTTTTTCTCTTTGAGTCTTTCTGATGTGATTAGCTCTGGTCTGCGCTTAAAGTTAACTATCCAGAGGCGCTCAAGATTCAGTAAATGTGTGTTTGTATTAAATTTATGATGTATTACTAACCAAGAGTCTTAAATTCAACCCAGTCTATCACACTCAAAGCATATTACCTTCCATTTTGTATTAGTTTAAGACTTAATAGTGCCAAAGTAAGGCTTTGGCAATGCATTTATTTCAATTTATGAAATCTTTTTGATTTTGCCTTCACATAAAAAGCATGGATTTTGTCATTCCAAAAGTCAATGTTTAAATGGGTATAATATATAGAATATCTTATGTTTTGTGACTTCAAGGAAACATTTGTCTGCTAAGGCTAGTTGACCTAAAAGTACTAAATGAAGCTGAACTCCAGGCATATATAAAAACACAATTTATTGCCGTTATCATTAAAAGTATTTCCAGGCCATTAGTACCTGAATCTGACTTGGTATCTTCTTTCCTGTATGGTGGGCCTCAAACCAGGAGAAGCGGGTCAGTCAGACGTCAATCAGGTGTGAACCATGCACACGTGAGTAGAGGGATGACCTTGTCAGACTGGTGCTGCTTTCTCAATGTTCAATCCTTTTTCATCCAATTTCCAAATTGCACCATTTATAAATTCTAAAAGCCAATATAAAGGAATAATAGTGTTAAAAAGAAATATTTTTTTGTACAATGTTCCTTTAACCACTTAAGCCCCAGAAGATTTTACCCCCATTCCGACCAGGGTTTTTTTGCGATTTTTTACTGCGTGATTTTAACGGACAATTGCGCGGTCGTGCGACGCTGTACCTAAACGAATTTCACATCCTTTTTTTTCCACAAACAGAGCTTTCTTTTGGTGGTATTTGATCACCTGTGCGATTTTTTGATCATGCGCTATAAACAAAAAAAGAGCGTAAATTTCGCAAAAATAACAATATTTTTCACATTTTTTTATATGAAATTCCCCAAAAAAAATGTAAAAATCAAAATTTTTTAACATTTTCTGCCAGTTTGTTTTATGCTACATATGTTTGGTAAAAAAAAATCACAAAAAGCGTATTTTGATTGGTTTGCGCAAAAGTTATCGCGTTTACTAACAAAGGGAAAGATTTTTGTCATTTTTGGTGGGTTTTTTTTAACGAGTAATGGCGGCGATCTGTGATTTTTTTTGCGGGACTGCGACATTGCGGCGGACAGATCGGACCCTTGACTGACATTTTTGACACTTTTGGGGTTACCAGTGACATTACTGCAGTAATCAGTGCTATACATATGCACTGTTACTGTAAAAATGACACTGGCAGGGAAGGGGTTAACTGTATTGGAGAGGGAGGGGTTAAGTGTGTCCTAGGGGCGTGTTTCTAACTGTGATGGGACAGTTCTACGTAGTAGAACCGTCTGGTCTCCATTTTTACACAGGGGAGAATGACAGGCGGCTTGTTTACATAAGCCGCCCGCCTTTCTCCCGCTCTACAGACGATCGTAGTGTGACCGGCGGACTCCTCCGTGAATGAGCCGCAGCGGGCGCGCGCCTAAGCTACTGGCTCACAAACCGGTCACAGGCTAGTGACGTATATATACGTCACTTTGCCTGGCCGGGGCTGACCGCCGCAGTATATCTACTTTCGGCGGTCGGCAAGCGGTTAAAGGGGGTGTGTCCTATGCCTACATACTTTGCTAATAGGTGTCCCTCATTCCCATCTCAGAAAGTTAAGATGTATACTACTGTACACTTCATAGTACAAAAAAGTCAATTAGAAACACAAAGGAAAGAGTTAGACTCTCTCATACTAACAGGCGCGGACCTGGTAAAGCAAGCGTGGAGAGCTCACCACAAAAGTTTTCCAAAAACATATAAAAATGTTTCTTGGTTTTATTTTCCAAGTTGGATGAATCAAGGGCATAATGTAACTTTGGTCAAAACTGTCCAGTGTGTTTTTTTTTTTTTTTTTAGGCACAGCTTACCTTCATATGCAGTTTTTTTTGTAAAGGTAAATAAGTTGTTTAAAGCGGTTGTAAACCTAAAAAAAAAAAAAAAAAAAAAAACAAACCCTGCAAGACATCGCATACTAGCTCATTATGAATTACTTACCTTAGAACGAAGCCCCGACACGGACCCCCGGACACCGCTGTGGGAGCTGCCATGATCCCTCGGCGTCTCTTCCGGGTTTCGGCGGCTCCGGCGCTGTGATTGGCCGGAGCCGCGATGACGTTACTCCCTCGCATGCGCGCGGGAGTCATTTTCTGGCAAGCTCCCGGCAAGTAAAGCTGAAGGTCCACGGACCTTCAGAGCGGCTGCTCCGCTCGTGTGAGCGGCTGCATGCAGTGCAAATATCTCCTAAACCGTGGCGGTTTAGTAGATATTAATTGTACCTACAGGTAAGCCTTATTATAGGTTTACCTGTAGTTAAAAGGGGAAAAAAGCGGGATACTACCGCTTTAAAGCTGAACTCCAAGCAAACAGCTAAACACACAGATACAATAATTATATAGGAGCTATTTTACCTGTGAAAGGATTTTTATTTCTGCCCATCTAGTTCTGGGATTTACACAGCTCTGCTACTATATTATCACATTTACATGATATGTTACCTTTTTGGGGTTGTTTTAAATATGTGCAAAGATATATCACACACAAAACATATAAGTATAACAAATGAAATAAGTAATAACAGATACAGATAATATTAGAAAATATAATAACTATACTTAACTAAAGATGATGTTCGCCACGGAGTCCCTGCCCCCTTTAGTGTCAATGCCAGATGATTACAGATGCATTCATGATAGCAAGCTCTGAACATGAGACTGACTATTCCAAGTTCTAACTGTAGTATATACACTATATTACCAAAAGTATTGGGACGCCTGCCATTATATGCACATGAACTTTAATGGCACCCCAGTCTTAGTCCGTAGGATTCAATACTGAGTTGGCCCACCCTTTGCAGCTATAACAGCTTCAACCACAAGGTTTAGAAGTGTGTCTATGGGAATGTTTGACCATTCTTCCAAGCGCACAATTGTGCAGTCAGGCACTGATGTGGACAAGAAGGCCTGTCTCACAGTCTTCACTCTAAAAATCATCCCAAAGGTGTTCTATTGGGTTGAGGTCAGGACTCTGTGCAGGCCAAGTAAGTTCCTCCACCCCAAGATTGCTCATCCAATTCTTTATAGACCTTTATTTGTGCACTGGTGCGCAGTTATGTTGGAACAGGAAGGAGCTATCCCCAAACTCTTCCCACAAAGTTGGGAGCATGAAATTGTCCAAAATGTCTTGGTATGCTGACGCCTTAAGAGTTCCCTCCACTGGAACTAAGGGGCCAAGCCCAACCCCTGTAAAACAACCCCGCACCATAATCACCCCTCCACCAAATAATTTGGACCAATGCACAAAGCAAGGTCGATAAAGACATAAATGAGTGAGTTTGGGGTGAAGGAAATTGACTGACCTGCACAGAGTCCTGACCTCAACCCAATAGAATACCTTTTGGGTTAATTAGAACGGAGACTGCGAGCCAGGCCTTTTTGTCCACATTAGTGCCTGACCTCACAAATGGACTTCTGTAAGAATGGTCAAACTTTCCAATAGACACACTCCTAAACCTTGTGGACAGCCTTCACAGAAGAGCTGAAGCTGTTATAGCTGCGAAGGGTGGGCCAACTCAATATTGAACCCTACAGACTAAGACTGGGATGCCATTAAAGTTCATGTACGTGTAAAGGCAGGTGTCCCAATACTTTTGGTAATATAGTGTACATGTAAAATTGGTAGAATTTAACCAATCATTAACAACATTAACTTCTAAGAAAGATAGCACATTGCTAACTTTCCTTTAGTATGAAATCCGCTAAAGTAACCATGCCTTGTATAGCCCCTTAACGAGGTTTAGAATTCATTATTAGATATCTGAGCCAATAAAAATAAAAAAATATGAAATATGCAATTCCCCATCAGCTACACCACTCAGCAAGGCAGCTAAAACCATTATCTTTGTTACATAGTTACATAGTTAATCAGGTTGAAAAAAATACATCTAGTCCATCTAGTTCAACCAATAAAAACAAAAAAAAAAAACAACC
The DNA here is from genome assembly GCF_965119305.1 of Pelophylax lessonae. NCBI lineage: Eukaryota > Metazoa > Chordata > Amphibia > Anura > Ranidae > Pelophylax > Pelophylax lessonae. The sequence continues at coordinate 119,708,530 of NC_138770.1, read as the reverse complement.
ATACAATCCCATATACAAAATCCTATACCCACAGTTGATCCAGAGGAAGGCAAAAAAAAAACCCAGCAAAGCTTGATCCGATATGCTCCAGCAGGGGAAAAAATTCCTTTCTGATCCCCCGAGAGGTAATCAGATATTACCTGCATCAACTTTACCTATAAGTGTGAGTACCCAGTTATATTATGCACATTTAGGAAAGAATTCCAGGCGTTTTTTAAAGCAATCTACTGAGCTGGCAAGAAACCACCTCTGGAGGGAGTCTATTCCACATTTTCACAGCTCTTACTGTGGAGAAACCTTTCCATATTTGGAGATGAAATATCTTTTCCTCTAGACGTAAAGAGTGCCCCCCTTGTCCTCTGTAATGACCTTAAAGTGAATAACTCAACATCAAGTTCACTATATGGACCCTTAATGTATTTATACATGTTGATCGTATCCAGTGGTAGCTGGTGCTTAAATTTCTTAAGGAGGTGGCCCGCAGCCCCCCTCAGCCAGCCAACCACATAAGCCTCCCCGACGCTTGATCGATCGCTCAATTGATCGCCTATTAGGCTCGCCGCCAGCCAGTGGAATTACCCCATGCAGGTGGCAGCTTCTCCTCCTGTGTCTCCTCCCAAGTCCCGGTGGCTGCTTCTCCTCCCAGCCAAACAGGAGTTAGGGCTCGCAGCCAATTGGGTCGTAGGACTTCCATACAATCAGGACTCAGGACCCGCATCTGATTGGCCGTAACAGGAAAGAGAAACAGGAAGACATTAGCGAATTATAATTCACACAACTGGGTGCGCCCCGATTCCATCCTTTTTATGTGTGTTAGACTTTTGTCTATCGCACAATTATTTTTGGTACAGTGGTACCTTCTAGCAACAAAAGAGAGGCGTGGCTATGGGCGCTAAATTCGCCCCTAGCCTCGCCAATCTCTTTATGGGTGAGTGTACAAAAGGTATATTGATGATTTGTTTTTCATTTGGGCAGGAGCTGAGGAGTCTTTGGTTAATTTTGCTAACACCCTTAATACTAATTGTAATAACATTAGGCTGGATTTCAATTGGAGCAGGCATAATGTGCACTATTTGGATGTGGAGATATCCCTTGTCGAACATAGGTTGGAGACTAAGGTTTACTTCAAACCTACTGATCCCAACGGATATCTACCCATCCACAGTGGTCATCACCAACAATGGTTGGCAAACATTCCTAGAGGCCAATTACTAAGAGTAAGGAGGAATTGCACCACTGATGCTGATTTTCAAGTCCAAGCCCAAAAATAGATTTGAAGAAAAGGACTATGACACCTGTGGTCTGGATAGAACTATTTCTGAGATCAGCACCTTTTCTCAAGATGAATGCTTGATGGAATGCACTAGGGAACCAAGGAATGGACACGAGTGGGGCTTTATTACCCAATATATTGCCCAATATAAAGAGGTGGAAGCAGTGATTAAGAGGCACTGGGCAGTTTTTTGCATGGATAAGACTTTGGGAAAAGTTTTACCTCCTGCTCCCTCTTTTATTTATAGGAGAGGGCCCACCTTTGGTGACCAAGTAGTTCAAAAAATTTTAGATCCACCCATAAGAACAAGGATGTTCTGGGATGACACAACTGGGTTTTTTGCCTGCCGTAAATGTAGGTCTTACTACGCATGTTGTGTACGGCCTACAATGTCCTTGTGGCCTAATTTATATAGGTAGGACTAAAAGAACATTAGCCGTCCGGGTATCAGAGCATATTGCCAATATCCGTAATGGATTCAAAGATCATAATGTATCCCTACATTTTCGTCTACATCATAACAGGGATCCTACCGTTCTCAAATTTTGGGGTATTGAGAGGGTGGATCCATTATGGAGAGGTTCCAATCGAGTGAGAGATCTCTCCAAATGAGAGACTTACTGGATATACCTGACTAGGGTTGAGCGGACACCTAGATGTCCGTGTTCGACGGGTTCGGCCGAACTTTAAAAAAAAGTCCGGGTCCGTGTCCCGGACTTTTACCGAACTTTTCCCGGACACCGAACCCCATTGAAGTCAATGGGGACCCGAACTTTAAGGCACTAAAATGGCTCTAAAACACCAATGGAAAGGGCTAGAGTGCTGCAAATGGCAGCAAAACGTAGTTAAGAGCATGGCAAGTGTTTTGCAAACAAATGTGGATAGGGAAATAACTTAAAACAACAAAAAAAAACAGAAAAATAAAACAATGTTCTTCATCTCTGAAGGACGAGGCCCATATGGAGTAGGAGGGAGGTTGAGGTGGTGGTGGATGTGGCGGTGTCATAGGCGTGCGCACAGGGTGTGCCGGATGTACCTGGGCACACCCTAATCACCTAGGGCACATAGCATTATCGCTCTGTTTGCCAGTGAGGAGATGGGAAAGATCTCCCTCGGACCTGCTCTGCTCTATTTCTCTTTGCCAGCAGGGAGAGTAATGTATCGGGGCCAGGTACATGTAGGCAAACACATGCATGTGTATTTCAACTTTGGGGTGCACACCCTAATGCAATAGGCTGCGCACACCTATGGGCGGTGTAGGTGGAAGCGGCGGTGGAGGAGGACCAGGGCCGGATTAAGAGCATCATGGTCTTGGTGCTGAGGATTTTGAAGGGCCTTAAGGGCCGTGCCTTGGCATGCACCCAGAGGAGGAAGGGTGCAGCCATGCATGCCTAATTCAACATGGGATGCTGTCTCTGAAGCCCATAAACACATCCATGCATCGGCAACTGTCCCTCCTTGTCAGGCCTTCGCGCTGTGTGGGGAGGTTCTGAGGGTGCTGCCTGGGGAAGCGAGCATAGAAGCCAGACTTCTGTGTTTACAAGTGACAGAAGAGCGGTCACAGTGAATATGGCCAACCCGGGGCCTATATAAAAGGTAGGGGCCTAGAGCTGCAGCTCCAATAGCCCCTACGTTAATCTGGCCCTGAGGAGGAGGACGAGGTAGCCAACACTGCTTCTTTTCACAAATTTTAAATGAGGGTACACCCCAAAAGAGTGAGAAAGAGCAAAAATGGAACAATGGGTGGGTAAGGTCGGTATCCATTGCTTTTCTGCACAAGGTACGGAAAAGTCCCGTGGGATCCATGCCTGGTTCATTTTAATGAACGTGAGCTTGTCCACATTGTCTCTGGACAGGCGGCTGCGCTTGTCTGTTATAACGCCCCCAGCCGTGCTAAATACCCGTTCAGATAATACACTGGCTGCAGGGCACGCCAGCACCTCCAAGGCGTAAAGGGCAAGCTCAGGCCATGTGCCCAATTTGGAGACCCAGAAGTTGAAGGGGGTAGACCCCTCATTCACTACATGTAGGCGTGTGCACACATACTGCTCCACCATGTTGGTAAAATGCTGCCTCCTGCTAAGACGTTCCATCTGAGCTGCTGGTGCTGCTGTTTGTTGTGGCGTGCTGACAAAGCTTTTCCACATTTCGGCCATGCTAACCCTGCCTTCTGAGGTGCTGGCGGTGCCCTGGTTGCGTTGGCGACCTCCTCCTCCTCCTCTGCCTTGTGCTTCCACTGTGGCCCCGCTGTCAGATGGGAATGCCAGCAGCATCGCATCTACCAGCGTGCGCTTGTACTCGCGCATCTTGCGATCGCGCTCCAGTGAGTGAATTAAGGACGGTACGTTGATCCAGCAGCGTGGCCACCCAGTAATCAGCACAAGTTAGAATGCGGGCAACTCGGCGGTTGTTGTGGAGACACTGCAGCATGTAATCGCTCATGTGTGCAAGGCTGCCCAGAGGCGACGAAAGGCTGTCCTCTGTGGGAGGTGTATCGTCCGTGTCCTCTGTATCCCCCCAGCCACGCACCAGTGATGGCCATGAGCTGGCCTGGGTGCCACCCTGCTGTGAACATGGTTCCATCTCCTCCTCCAGCTCCTCCTCCAGCTCCTCCTCCTCCTCATCCTCCAGAACTGTGCCCCTGCTGGACAATTGTGTCCCTGGCATTTGTGTGTGCAGGAACCCACCCTCGGAGCCCCTTGCGAATGACTGCCCTGAAAGCCTTTGAAATGTTACCTCTTCATCCTCCTCCTCCTCCTCCTCATCCTGTGCCACATCCTCTTCCATCATCGTCCAAATTGTTTTTTCAAGGAGGCATAGAAGTGGGATAGTTAAGCTGAGAACGGCGTCATTGCCACTGGCCATGTTTGTGGAGTACTCAAAACAACGTAACAAGGCACACAGGTCTCGCATGGAGGCCCAGTTATTGGTGGTGAAGTGGTGCTGTTCCGCAGAGCGACTCACGCGTGCGTGCTGCAGCTGAAACTCCACTATGGCCTGCTGCTGCTCGCACAGTCTTTGCAGCATGTGCAAGGTGGAGTTCCACCTTGTGGGCACGTCACATATGAGGCGGTGAGCGGGAAGGCCGAAGTTACGCTGCAGCGCTGCCAGGCGAGCAGCAGCAGGGTGAGAACGCCGAAAGTGCGCACAGACGGCCCGCACTTTCTGCAGCAGCTCTGACATATCGGGGTAGTTTTTAAGGAACCTCTGCACCACCAAATTCAGCACATGCGCCAGGCAAGGGATGTGCGTCAAACCGGCTAGGCCCAGAGCTGCTATGAGATTTCGCCCATTATCGCACACCACCAGGCCGGGCTTGAGGCTCGCTGGCAGCAACCACTCATTTGTCTGCTGTTCCATGCTCCTCCACAACTCCTGCGCGGTGTGTGGTTTGTCCCCCAAACAGGCAAGTTGTAAAACTGCCTGCTGTCGTTTAGCCCTGGCCGTGCTGAAGTTGGTGGTGAAGGTATTACGCTGTCCGGATGAGGAGGCGGTAGAGGATGAGGTAGCGGAGTAGGATGAGTTAGGAACAGGAGGCAAACTGAAGCGCCCTGCAATCCTCGGTGGTGGAAGGACATGCGCCAAATTGCTATCCGCCTCAGGCCCATCCGCCACTGCATTTACCCAGTGTGCCGTTAGGGAGATATAACGCCCCTGACCGTGCTTACTGGTCCACGTATCGGTAGTTAGGTGGACCTTGGCACAGATGGCGTTGCGCAGTGCACACCTGATTTTTTCCCCCACTTGGTTGTGCAGGGAAGGGATGGCTTGCCTGGAAAAGTAGTGGTGGCTGGGCACGACGTACTGTGGGACAGCCACCGACATAAGCTTTTTAAAACTGGGCGTCTCCACCAGACGGAATGACAGCATTTCAAAGGCCAATAATTGTGAAATGCTGGCATTCAGGGCCAGGGATCGCGGGTGGGTAGGGGGGTACTTCCTCTTCCTCTCAAGTGTTTGGGAGATGGAAAGCTGAACACTTCCATGGGACATTGTGGAGATGGTTGTTGGTGACCCAGGTGGTGGTGTTGCTGACAGATCGTCTGTTTGCGGGGTGGCAGGTGCCGGTATGACTACAGAGGTGGCTGGAGCGGCCGAGACTGCAGCAGAAGAGGAAGCAGGATGAGCCAGAGACGTTTCTTGGTTTTGAAGGTGTGTACTCCACTGCAGCTCGTGCTTTGCCCTTAGATGCCTGATCATGCAGGTTGTGCTCAGGTTGAGAAGGTTTATGCCTCGCTTCAGGCTCTGATTGCACAGGGTGCAAACCACTCGTGTCCTGTCATCAGCACATTTTCTAAAGAACTTCCACGCTAGAGAACTCTTTTGAGCTGACTTTGGTGCGCTCGTTCCCTTGCTGCGTTGGGCAGTAGCAGGCGTAGTGTCTAGGGCACGGCCGCTCCGCTTCTGCACCCTGCTCCCTCTTCTGCTGTGCTGGTGGCTCTGTGCGACCACCGCCTCTTCCTCCAAAATACTCAGGTCACCTGCATGACCTTCATTCCATGTGGGGTCGAGGACCTCATCGTCCTCCACATCATCTTCCACCCAGTCTTCACCCCTGCCCTCCCTGTCGGTCTCCACAATGCTGAACGCCGCAGCAGTTGGCACCTGCGTTTCGTCATCATCGGAGACGTGCTGTGATGGTCCTTCCATGTACTCATCTTGAGAAATAAGTGGTTGGGCATCGCTGCACTCAATCTCTTCCACTTCTGGGGCAGGGCTAGGTGGATGGCCCTGGGAAACCCTGCTGACAGAGTCCTCAAAAAGAATAAGAGACTGCTGTATGGCTTGGGGCTGCTTGCCTGATTTGCAAGGCGGTGAGGTGAAAGACGGTTGGACATTGGCTGCAGGTGCCAACTCTGACCTTTCTGCAGTAGACTGGGTGGGAGACAATGTGAAGGAACTGGAGGCACTGTCAGCAGCAAACCAATCTACTATCGCCTCTCTGTGTTCTGGCCTCATCACTTCTAGAGGCGTATGATGCCCTACCAAATACTGCTGCAGGTTCTGTCGCCTACTCACACTTGAGGAAGGTGTTTCACTTGTGCGTGTAGCTGGCACAGATCGACCACGTCCTCTCCTTGCAACAGGAGCTCTAGCAGCAGCACCACGACCCCGGCCACGGCCCCTATTTGATGCTCTCCTCATATTCTGCCGCAATTTAATGTTTTTTACACCAAAAGGGTGTGTATTGAATAGCGGAATAGGATAAAAAACTGTGTATCTCACACGTACAAACACAGACTAGGCCCGATTAAATTTTTTCCTACCCTAAAGGGAGGATGAGGAAGAGGAGTATGGAACAGGCAGCACCCTCAAATCTTCAGAAGTATGAGATGAACCTCAAAAACTTGGAAAGGTGGATCTCACACGTACCGACACAGACTATTCCGCAATTTAATTGATCCCCAAAGGTTTTTATTGAATAGCGGAATGGGAAATATGATCAAAAAAAGTGTATGTATCTCACACGTACAGAAGCACACTAGGCCCCAATTACTATTGTTTGTACACCTAAAAGGATGGAGGAGGAGGAGGAGGAGTATGGAACAGGCAGCACCCTCAAAGCTTCAAAAGTATGAGATGAACCCCAAAAACTTGGAAAGGTGGATCTCACACGTACCGACACAGACTATTCCGCAATTTAATTGATCCCCAAAGGTTTTTATTGAATAGCGGAATAGGAAATATGATCAAAAAAAGTGTATGTATCTCACACGTACAGAAGCACACTAGGCCCCAATTACTATTGTTTGTACACCTAAAAGGATGGAGGAGGAGGAGGAGGAGTATGGAACAGGCAGCACCCTCAAAGCTTCAGAAGTATGAGATGAACCCCAAAAACTTGGAAAGGTGGATCTCACACGTACCGACACAGACTATTCCGCAATTTAATTGATCCCCAAAGGTTTTTATTGAATAGCGGAATAGGAAATATGATCAAAAAAACTGTATGTATCTCACACGTACAGAAGCACACTAGGCCCCAATTACTATTGTTTGTACACCTAAAAGGATGGATGAGGAGGAGGAGGAGTATGGAACAGGCAGCACCCTCAAAGCTTCAGAAGTATGAGATGAACCCCAAAAACTTGGAAAGGTGGATCTCACACGTACCGACACAGACTATTCCGCAATTTAATTGATCCCCAAAGGTTTTTATTGAATAGCGGAATAGGAAATATGATCAAAAAAAGTGTATGTATCTCACACGTACAGAAGCACACTAGGCCCCAATTACTATTGTTTGTACACCTAAAAGGATGGAGGAGGAGGAGGAGGAGTATGGAACAGGCAGCACCCTCAAAGCTTCAGAAGTATGAGATGAACCCCAAAAACTTGGAAAGGTGGATCTCACACGTACCGACACAGACTATTCCGCAATTTAATTGATCCCCAAAGGTTTTTATTGAATAGCGGAATAGGAAATATGATCAAAAAAAGTGTATGTATCTCACACGTACAGAAGCACACTAGGCCCCAATTACTATTGTTTGTACACCTAAAAGGATGGAGGAGGAGGAGTATGGAACAGGCAGCACCCTCAAAGCTTCAGAAGTATGAGATGAACCCCAAAAACTTGGAAAGGTGGATCTCACACGTACCGACACAGACTATCCCGCAATTTAATTGATCCCCAAAGGTTTTTATTGAATAGCGGAATAGGAAATATGATCAAAAAAAGTGTATGTTTTTCACACGTACAGAAGCACACTAGGCCCCAATTACTATTGTTTGTACCCCTAAAAGGATGGATGAGGAGGAGGAGGATGAAACAGGCAGCACCCTCAAATCTTCAAAAGTATGAGATTGTGTTCACTGTACCCCACAAAGATTGTGTTCACTGCACCCCAAAAGGATTGTCTTCACTGTACCCCACAAAGATTGTGTTCACTGCACCCCACAAAGATTGTGTTCACTGCACCCCAAAAGGATTGTCTTCACTGCACCCCACAAAGATTGTGTTCACTATAATCCACAAAGATTGTGTTCACTGTACCCCCCAAAGATTTTGTTCACTGCACCCCACAAAGATTGTGTTCACTGTACCCCACAAAGATTTTGTTCACTGCACCCCACAAGGATTGTCTTCACTGCACCCCACAAAGATTGTGTTCACTGTACCCCACAAAGATTGTGTTCACTGCACCCCAAAAGGATTGTCTTCACTGCACCCCACAAAGATTGTGTTCACTGTACCCCACAAAGATTGTGCTCACTGTACCCCCCAAAGATTTTGTTCACTGCACCCCACAAGGATTGTCTTCACTGCACCCCACAAGGATTGTCTTCACTGCACCCCACAAAGATTGTGTTCACTGTACCCCACAAAGATTGTGTTCACTGCACCCCAAAAGGATTGTCTTCACTGCACCCCACAAAGATTGTGTTCACTGTACCCCACAAGGATTGTCTTCACTGCACCCCACAAGGATTGTCTTCACTGCACCCCACAAAGATTGTGTTCACTGTACCCCACAAAGATTGTGTTCACTGCACCACAAAAGGATTGTCTTCACTGCACCCCACAAAGATTGTGTTCACTGTACCCCACAAAGATTGTGTTCACTGTACCCCACAAAGATTTTGTTCACTGCACCCCACAAAGATTGTGTTCACTGTACCCCACAAAGATTGTGTTCACTGCACCCCAAAAGGATTGTCTTCACTGCACCCCACAAAGATTGTGTTCACTGTACCCCACAAAGATTTTGTTCACTGCACCCCACAAAGATTGTGTTCACTGTACCCCACAAAGATTGTGTTCACTGTACCCCACAAAGATTTTGATCACTGCACCCCACAAGGATTGTCTTCACTGCACCCCACAAAGATTGTGTTCACTGTACCCCACAAAGATTGTGTTCACTGCACCCCAAAAGGATTGTCTTCACTGCACCCCACAAATATTGTGTTCACTGTAATCCACAAAGATTGTGTTCACTGTACCCCACAAAGATTTTGTTCACTGCACCCCACAAGGATTGTCTTCACTGTACCCCACAAAGATTGTGTTCACTGTACCCCACAAAGATTGTGTTCACTGCACCCCAAAAGGATTTTCTTCACTGCACCCCACAAAGATTGTGTTCACTGTACCCCACAAAGATTGTGTTCACTGTACCCCACAAAGATTGTGTTCACTGTACCCCCCAAAGATTTTGTTCACTGCACCCCACAAGGATTGTCTTCACTGCACCCCACAAGGATTGTCTTCACTGCACCCCACAAAGATTGTGTCCACTGTACCCCACAAAGATTTTGTTCACTGTACCCCACAAAGATTGTGTTCACTGTACCCCACAAAGATTGTGTTCACTGCACCCCAAAAGGATTGTCTTCACTGCACCCCACAAAGATTGTGTTCACTGTACCCCACAAGGATTGTCTTCACTGCACCCCACAAAGATTGTGTTCACTGTACCCCACAAAGATTGTGTTCACTGTACCCCCAAAGATTTTGTTCACTGCACCCCACAAGGATTGTCTTCACTGCACCCCACAAGGATTGTCTTCACTGCACCCCACAAAGATTGTGTTCACTGTACCCCACAAAGATTGTGTTCACTGTACCCCCCAAAGATTTTGTTCACTGCACCCCACAAGGATTGTCTTCACTGCACCCCACAAGGATTGTCTTCACTGCACCCCGCAAAGATTTTGTTCACTGTACCCCACAAAGATTGTGTTCACTGTACCCCACAAAGATTTTGTTCACTGCACCCCACAAAGATTGTGTTCACTGCACCCCAAAAGGATTGTCTTCACTGCACCCCACAAAGATTGTGTTCACTGTACCCCACAAGGATTGTCTTCACTGCACCCCACAAGGATTGTCTTCACTGCACCCCACAAGGATTGTCTTCACTGCACCCCACAAAGATTGTGTTCACTGTACCCCACAAAGATTTTGTTCACTGCACCCCAAAAGGATTGTGTTCACTGCACCCCAAAAAGATTGTGTTCACTGCAGCCCACACACAGAAAAATGGATGTGGATCACTGACACCTGCCTATCTCCTATCCCACACCACACAGCAATATCGATTGTAGTTTGTAGAACACACTGACCCTATAATTCAGCAGACTATATCCCTAAAATGCCTACAACTCGCCCTGCCTAAACACTCCGACCTGACCCTAAATTCTATCCGGACACCAATTCGTTTTCCCTGCCTGTCTTTCCCTAATCAGCAGCCAGCACGTATGTGTGCTCTGTCCCTGAGCTAAGCAGCAGAATGACGCCGCTGCGGCTGCCTCGAACTTATAAAGACTTGGTCACATGCTTCAGACGGCCAATCACAGCTACTCATACATTTGCAGGCATGGCTGGGATAGCTTAAGGCACACCAGTTAAACGATTGTTGATTGGCTGTTGAAAGCCCGCCATGAAAAGAGCGCCAAAACATGCAAAACCCGGAAATAAAACGACCGAACACGGATTTTTTACCCTAACATACAGTGTCCGTGTCCGTGTTCGGGTAACAAAAATCCAATTATTCGGTACGAACACGAATAATACAGTCCGTGTTCGCTCAACACTATACCTGACGGATTCCTTGCACCCCAATGGGTTAAATATTGACTTGGACATAAACTGCTTCATCAGCAATTATTCATTTCGACCTATATTGTCTTTTGAATTATATTAGTGTCTTTGATATTGATTTATATTTAGTCATATAAGGTTCCCATAGAGGTGCATATAAGACCTTTCAGGCTAATTTTTAGGTCTAGGAAGTTTTATATTTTAATAAAAATAATATCATATATCATATTTCTTTTCTTTTGTCTCTGGATATTATATGTCCAGTATATGTTGTATCATGACATTGCCATTTAGCATTTATTCCTGCACTCTTTTATTAAATTTTCAATTTTTACATTTAAATGTTTAATTTTACTTAAATGTTGTTTTAGGTATATGATTGATTTTATATATATGAGTACATATTTTGTATTAATGCATTCAATTTTGTATATATATTTTTATCCATTTGTGATGTTTCATGAGATATATATACATTAGTCTGCAATTATTACTATGGATATCCTAGAGTTGCGAGACTTTAGGGGTATTTTATATTGCAAGGCTCAAATTAGCTTTGGATTTATATAATTATTCTGCTTGTGTCTATGATCCTCTGATGATTTGGTAGCCATATATTGCCATGTATATCCGCACGTCATGTACGGTGAAGGGTTAATGGGCCCGAAGAAGAGGTGACACACTTTGATCGGAAGTTAATGTTATGGTCCTCTTAGGAGTGAGGGCGGAAATGCTAGTTGTTCCGTGTCCTCTGGATTGCAAAGTGGGAACTGCTGCCCCCGTGCCCTAGGGGGTATAAGATAGGGTGATCGTGCCACGTATTCACGCCCTCCGTAGAAGTCCTTGATGACGAAACGCGTAAGGGCGTGAGTACGCATTCACCTTGGTTATGCCTTACGCCACGCTGAAGTCTCCGGCCAGTTTAGGTACCGAGCGGTCGCACATCAGAGAGCAGCATAGGACTAACGGCTATTGATAGTTTAATTCAACGCCTGATTTATCTGTATTATTGTGAGTAGCATTCTGATGGGATCGGGGTTCTTTTATTGGGTGATTTATAATAAATTGTACTGAATTACGCTATGAATCCCCGATCTTGTGCTTTTACTTACATGGTATTGCTGGCGTGAGTGATTTGTTTGGAGACACAGATCCATTGGAGATAAGTTGCAGCTGTGCCCTTTCGCTTTGGGTGAATATTTACTTAATTCATACAGGCGCATATTGATCAGCTTTTTGGTGAGTGTCCATTCTGACGGGGGTGGCACTGTGTGATGGTGGAGGCACACTGGTGTATAGAAGTCGTCTAAATTTCCACTGTACAGTTTAAGGACTTTGCACTTGTGTTGAACTCCATTGTGTATGAAAATTCAGCTGTAGTGAATTGGACTGTTTGTTCATTCAATATTTTTGCATGCTGCACCAATTCATTTATCACTCATTTTTTCATTGCATTTGTTTATTTATATATGTTATGCATTTATGTTTATAATGCTTTAGCGCTGCTAGTGTCGCTGAATTCTCTATTATCAAATTGAATCGGTTACACCCAGTATACGTATTTGTCATTTATAGCAGCAGCTTATTGACATATATTGCCATTGTTTAATTTTTTTTTTAAATGTATTACTTTGATAGCGCTGGGTGAGTGGGGATTATTTTATATAAATATTTATTTTTCCTACTCCTGGGTTTTATAAAAGGATAAAAGTGAGCCAAAAATATTATATTTTTAAAGTTATTTGTTACGCCCTTTAGACTCACACTTGAAATGCAGAGAATGGGTCAATATGTTTCATAATTTGTTGTTCATATTAATATGTTTTGGAAACAAGGGGAAACTTGTGCATGGAAAAACCTATTGACCAGTCTGCCACTCACAGCAGAGAGGGTCATACAGGAAATTGTAGACAGAGGAGTTAAGGTGAGGAAGAAAACTTGCATTGCTATTATCAGCCGTAGTGAAGTAGTCTGTTTGTGAAACTGGATTCCATCCAATCCACCGTCATTCTAATAATTCTAAAAAAAATACTGTGCATTTTTCTGATGCGGACTGGATTGAAAACCTTATTAAGTAAGGAGGACAGAACAAAGAAATCCCTCTAAACTTGAGAGTGCTTTATTAATTCACTGACCTTGTCCACTAGACATAAAATTGATGCATGTTTGAAACCTCCATTTGGTATGTCAGCAGACCACTAAGTAATAATACCCCTAGCCTTGTAAATTTTCCTTCCACAAATGGTCTTTTTTCATAATGAGTGAAGGATGATACACATAACTGTGCATACCGCTACAGACTTTTACCTTCTAAAGAAAAAAACATTATTGATCCTTATGAATTGTAGGAGTTGAAAATAATTAATAAGCCATGTGTAGGAGTCACTGAGTATATTTACTGCGGCAGTCAGCCCCTCCTGAGCAAAGTGATGTAGTACTACGTCGCTCGCCCAGGAGCCTGCAGGGGGCGAGCACGCACCACCGGAGGCGCACTCCCGCCCCCGCTCGTTCCCCTGCATCCCCACGCGTGTGACCAGCGGACCAGATGTCCGCCGGTCACTTGCGATCTCCTGGTGAGAGGGAGAGGGAGAGGGAGAAAGGCAGGCGGCTGATGTAAACATGTCATGTCATTCTCCCTGGTGTAACAGCAGAGATCATACGATCCTGCTATGTAGGATCATATGTCTCTGTTTTTACATCAAAAGCCACACCCCTTTACAGTTAGAAACACACCAATAGGGACACACTTAACCCCTTGATCACTAATAAAATTAACCCCTTCCCTGCCAGTGTCATTTTTACAGTAACAGTGCATATATATAGCACTGATTACTGAAGTAATGTCACTGGTACCCCCAAAAGTGTCAAAAATGTCAGTCAGGGGTCCGATCTGTCCGCCGCAATGTCGCAGTCCTACAAAAAAAATCACAGGTCGCCGCCATTACTCATTAAAAAAAAAAACAATAAAAATGACATACTGTAAATCTTTCCCTTAGTTAGTAAACAGAATAACTTTTGCGCAAACCAATCAAAATACGCTTATTGCAATTTTTTTACCAAAAATATGTAGCAGAAAACAAATTGGCCTAAAATGTTAAAAAATTTTGATTTTTACATTCTTTTTTGGGAATTTCATATAAAAAAATGTAAAAGATATTGTTATTTTTTCAAAATTGTCGCTCTTTTTTTGTTTATAGCGCATGATCAAAAAATCGCACAGGTGATCAAATACCACCAAAAGAAAGCTCTGTTTGTGGGAAAAAAGGACGTCAAATTCGTTTAGGTACAGCTTCGCATGACCACGCAATTTTCCATTAAATTTACGCAGTGCCGAATCGCCAAATACCCCCTCGTCTTTTAGCAGCCAAATCCTCCGGGGCTTAAGTGGTTAAGCACATGCTTAACCCCTTGATTACCCTGAGATGTTAACCCCTTCCCAGCCAGGGTCATTAGTACAGTGACAGTGTATAGTATTATCACTGATCGCTGTATTAGTGTCACCGGTGATGTCAGTGGCAGTTAGTCAGTTCCCACTCAGTGTCAGTTAATGTCAGAGTTCCAACTGCACTATTACAAGCCCACTTTAAGTTGCTGATCACTGCCATTACTACTATAAAAAAAAAAATAGAAATTCCAATATATACACCAAAGTTTGTCGACACTATAACAAACCAATCAATATACACCTATTGGATATTTTTTTATTTATTTTTTTTAACCAAAGACCTTTAGCAGAATACATAAATAGTTTTTCGCCAATAGAAGTGGGGACAAAATTATCACACTAAAAATGTCATGCTCCATAATAAATAAATGCCAAAGGAGTTTTGGAGCCAACATACCAAATTAAATGTTGTTAGAAAGTCACTGCCCCAGTCAGGTGATCCATCCTTTCAGACATGCAGTCAGTTCTGCATCTGAGGTATTATAGGATCCAGGGACCACTGGACTTCTTTAATGTGATGAATGCATTGATGATATGGGAAGTGCAATAACCTACAGCAGCCAATCAGTCTAGAGCAGCTAAAGTAATAATGATGCCAGACTGGTCAGCATGGAATACTGTAGCACTTTGTATGATGATCGCCTTAGTCCCAGCGTGTGCTTATTCTGCAGATATAATGAGCCTGGTGGATGAAAATAAGTAGCTTATTTGACATTTGTCAGAGACAATCTTCCCCCAGGCATGTACCCATCAAGATGCTGGCTTCATTGATGCAGTATGGCCAACTTTAATCAACTTAGAGGGAATATATTATATAAAGTAATCTGTGCTTATTTCTGAACTGTTTCCTTAATTCTCTAACTGTCAGATCTCAATTTCCCATTTAAGGCTCAATCAATGTTTAGACTGCCAGGAAACTGCATTCTCCTTTAAAAGATATACTCCAAGATAAATAAAACGGTACCTCTGCTTTGCACAATTGCCTGATTAGCAGGATCTTAGTTCTGTTTAATGTAAGCTTTTATTTTTTCTGTTTTGTAGGAAGCAGTAAGGCTGCAGGCAAATTAAATCTGGCCATACGCTATTTGAATTTTGGCCATTTCTTGATAAACCAACAGACATTCGCTTAGTGAGTGACCCAAGCAGCTCCATCCCACCCAACATCCCAAAACTGAATTGTTGATGGAGTGGGGTAGAAAACAGTTGGCTAAATCCATTCGGGTGAAGGCATTGTTCAGATATTCTGCTGTAAAATGTAACTGTCAAAGTACAATAGCCCAGCAGGGGATTTGTCCATTCCCACTTACAGCTATTTGGCTGTATAGAATAAATGGAGGAATCTGTTGTTTTTTTTTTGTTTTTTTTTTTTTATTGAAAAATATAACAGTGTATGGCCAGCTTAAGGTCATGGGTCTAAGGGAGAGTAAACACATTTTACTTCCTCGATCCTCTGATCCCCTGGCTGACGGCGCTCTACCATGCTCCAGTTGTGGACCCTGCATTGGTCTTGATGGAGTCAGGATCTTAGGCTACTAAAGAATAGAGGAGAAGATGCAGTGGGGACTAGTCTAGCAGAGAAGAGGACAGGATAAGTAAATCTTCTATTCTATGCCCCCTAGATCTAAACAAGCAGGCACAGCCCCACTGTCAGAAAAGTTTTCAAATTTCCCCAGGGTTGGGCTTTAAGTGTTCCTTCACTACGGAGCACTTCTAACCTAACCTAAAGGTGTTGCTACTTCTGCCAGCTTTTATTGTCTGCAATATTTATCAGCTCAGTCCATCAATGAGGAGCTTGCAGTGGGAGCTGGGGAGATGATAAATATATATATAACTCTTCCAGAATGTTCATGGTTTCTTGGTCTCCTGCTCATGAGAATAGTGTACTGAGTCGGAGTATCTCCTGGGCTTTGGCCCAAAGTTGTTGTTGGAGGAGGCTTGCCCCCCTGAGAGATTACTGCAAGATGCTGGCCTGCTAATTAAAAAAAAGTACTTTGACCTTGAGGAAGCACCTGTGGCTGAGCCCACTTACAGAGAATTGGTAAGTGACTGGCTAAGGGTAAAGTTGATCACAAGAACGTTCTCAGGTGTCCTGCTTTAGGAAAGAGATACCAAGATACCACTTAAACCTAAATGCCCAAGGAGACCAAGACCACTGAGATGCTATAAGCCAACATAATATGTGTGAAATATGGAAAGTATTTGAAGCAAATAAAGTTTTGAGACTTAGTGGTTTCTGTAGCATGCGTAGAATTCCACGGTGAGCATTTAATATGTACATTAATAGTCATTGCACAATAATCTCCCCTATATTGATGGTCAGTGCTCAGTGTGCTTCTTTATAATGATGGTTAGTGTGCCCTCTTACATTTCTGGTCAACATGTCCCCCCGCTACCGGTGGGCAGTTTTCTCCATTACATTGATTATCATTCTGGTTGACAACTCCCCCCCCCCCCCCCATACTATCAGCAGCTGCAGATTTATAATGTTGGTGGTGGTGCAGGCTGTGCAGGCAGGCTGATATTGAAGTGTCTGGTGGAAATGCCCATTTACTTCATGCCTACCCCTGGCTGCAAATACACATAGGAGTGGGCTTAAGGACAGGAGCACTGCCCAAACAAAGGCCACATCTATCCTCAATTATTATGGCAGACAAGGACTGAGAAGAGGTACGGCAGCCCACAGTGCTTCAACAAAATGACCTGAGGCACCTAGTGTGAGATGTGGGGCATGTACCCCAGGTGCCACTGGCAGTAATGTGCTGTAAAATGGATGTGTTACCCTGAAAGAATATGTGAAACTTCACTTTTGTAAAACAATCCATTCAGGTTAAAATAGACATGAGAGGCAAAATACATGTATAAATATAAAAAACATTATAAATACCGGTTTTCTCTTTCGTATAAGTGATCACATACCCTCTGTTCTTAGCTGCATAAGGAGCGCAAGGAGCTGGGGGAGAAGAACCAGTAACACACTAAGCTTCCCAGCGAATGGCTGTGCAGGGGGATGGGTGTGTCAGAACAGGTCTGATCATTGGAGGAGAGCAGGCTGAATTCCCAGCACAGTCAGAAAGCTGACCACGCTGGCCTCTCATGCCTAGTGTGGTTGTTTTTTTATACGAAAGCAGATGGACTGACAGGAACACCAAGTATCTCACACAAAGGAAGCAATAGAAGAGAACAGGATAATTTTTCATACAGGTACAATGATACATGGTACAATAGGCACATATCAAGAATATGAAATGTTGGGTTTACATATTCTTTAAGACATAGTAGTGTAAATCTGTGTTGCTTCATTTTGAATAGTACCCCATTGCACTTCAGTGTACATGCATTTTAGCGCACCACAACACGCAAACGAGAACCATCTACAGTGCATTGTGAAAGTATTCGGCCCCCTTGAACTTTTCAACCTTTTGCCACATTTCAGGCTTGAAACATAAAGATATAAAACTGTAATTTTTTGTGAAGAATCAACAACAAGTGGGACACAATCATGAAGTGGAACGAAATTTATTGGATATTTCAAACTTTTTTAACAAATAAAAAACTGAAAAATTGGGCGTGCAAAATTATTCAGCCCCCTTAAGTTAATACTTTGTAGCGCCACCTTTTGCTGTGATTACAGCTGTAAGTCGCTTGGGGTATGTCTCTATCAGTTTTGCACATCGAGAGACTGAAATTTTTGCCCATTCCTCCTTGCAAAACAGCTTGAGCTCAGTGAGGTTGGATGGAGAGCATTTGTAAACAGCAGTTTTCAGTTCTTTCCACAGATTCTCGATTGGATTCAGGTCTGGACTTTGACTTGGCCATTCTAACACCTGGATATGTTTATTTGTGAACCATTCCATTGTAGATTTTGCTTTATGTTTTGGATCATTGTCATGTTGGAAGACAAATCTCCGTCCCAGTCTCAGGTCTTTTGCAGACTCCATCAGGTTTTCTTCCAGAATGGTCCTGTATTTGGCTCCATCCATCTTCCCATCAATTTTAACCATCTTCCCTGTCCCTGCTGAAGAAAAACAGGCCCAAACCATGATGCTGCCACCACCATGTTTGACAGTGGGGATGGTGTGTTCAGGGTGATGAGCTGTGTTGCTTTTACTCCAAACATAACGTTTTGCATTGTTGCCAAAAAGTTCGATTTTGGTTTCATCTAAACAGAGCACCTTCTTCCACATGTTTGGTGTGTCTCCCAGGTGGCTGGTGGCAAACTTTAACTTTTTATGGATATCTTTAAGAAATGGCTTTCTTCCTGCCACTCTTCCATAAAGGCCAGATTTATGCAGTATACGACTGATTGTTGTCCTATGGACAGAGTCTCCCACCTCAGCTGTAGATCTCTGCAGTTCATCCAGAGTGATCATGGGCCTCTTGGCTGCATCTCTGATCAGTCTTCTCCTTGTATGAGCTGAAAGTTTAGAGGGACGGCCAGGTCTTCGTAGATTTGCAATGGTCTGATACTCCTTCCATTTCAATATTATCGCTTGCACCGTGCTCCTTGGGATGTTTAAAGCTTGGAAAATCATTTTGTATCCAAATCCGGCTTTAAACTTCTCCACAACAGTATCTCGGACCTGCCTGGTGTTTTCCTTGTTCTTCATGATGCTCTCTGCGCTTTAAACGGACCTCTGAGACTATCACAGTGCAGGTGCATTTATACGGAGACTTGATTACACACAGGTGGATTCTATTTATCATCATTAGTCATTTAGGTCAACATTGGATCATTCAGAGATCCTTAGGGTCCTTTCACACGGCCGCTCCGTGTGTCCGCAAATCATCCTATTTTTTTGCGGATGATTTGCGGACTTTAATGTAAGTGAATGGCACTGCGGATGTCAGCGGAATACCATCCGCTGACATCCGATTTTCCTCCTTTCAGCTCTGTTCCGTTTTTTGGAATGGAACAGAACCCTATTTTTTCATCCGTGTAAAAAACGGAAAGGAAGGAAAATCGGATGTCAGCGGTGTCATCCGCTGACATCTGCAATGCCATATACTTACATTATGCCCGCATATCATCCGCAAACGGATGGGATGATATGCGGACACACGGAGCGGATGACACAAATGTCATCCGCTCCGTGAAAAAGAAAAAAAAAAGTCCCGCAGCGGACTAAAGCAGCGGAGCGGCCGTGTGAAAGAAGCCTTACTGAACTTCTGGAGAGAGTTTGCTGCACTGAAAGTAAAGGGGCTGAATAATTTTGCACGCCCAATTTTTCAGTTTTTTATTTGTTAAAAAAGTTTGAAATATCCAATAAATTTCGTTCCACTTCATGATTGTGTCCCACTTGTTGTTGATTCTTCACAAAAAATTACAGATTTATATCTTTATGTTTGAAGCCTGAAATGTGGCAAAAGGTCGAAAAGTTCAAGGGGGCCAAATACTTTCGCAATGCACTGCATGTGTAGTGATACATTGCTTTGAAAAAAAGTGGTTCATATTCAGTTTTGTGTGCATTGTGACACAATGGCAGTCTGTTCAAAATGAATGTCTACCATAACACAATGCACATTAATGTGAGAAATACCACACATTAACATGCATGAGGCGTCAGACCAATGGACTAAATGTGTGGACATTTAATGCACTTCCCCAAGCAGATATCTCATCAGCTTTTTGGTACCACCTCTATTTACTCTAAAATGACTTTAGGTGTTTTTCCAGATGTGGCTGGGATCTCTCATATAGAACAGAGTGCAGAATCAAAGAAGTGTTTTGCAGTTTTAACATTTTAGATTTAGATAATTTTTATAGTCTATCGTTTTCATCTGCTCTCAGTCATTAATGTGTTTTATATTCTGCTATTTCGGGAACACCAATTCTTTTAAAGGTTTCTCATAAACAGACACGTTGCCCTCTTCACCTTGTATTCTGTGCCTCACCAGTATAGAGAACATGGTAACCTTTGTTTGTCAAATCACCAGGGCTTGGATCTCGTGATGACTAAAGAAATATAATTTCTAAGAGACCTGTGTGTAAGTGAAAAAATAAAACAAGGTAAAAGAAAGTCATATTGTTACTCTTAGTGACCTTTGATTATTTTATTGGTTTCTCAAAAAAATACAGACGACACTTAATTGGTTGCTATGGTCCACACCTCTGCTTTTGTCCCTGATTTTATTTTCTAAAGTTTACACTTAATGGCACCCCCACGCATCGCTTCAGTACCCACTCACTTTGTCATGCGTGCCAAACTGCATGGTGCCTCCCTTCATTTCTCATGGGTAAGGCAGCCCATTCAAATAAATGGGCTGCCCTACAGGTGTCGCGTACGCACAAGCACACACGCATACATATAAACCAAGCCCTAGTGCATAGGCGTGCACACAGGCACACCCTATTCATCCTGTGTGGAGCAGATTTCCCCTACTGCCTGTCTTCAGCCCCACATCTCCGGGCAGCACTGATGATTTCCCTCCTCCCCTCTCTGTTTACCATGCCGCAGTTTGTGAATGAACAGGAAACAGCGCAGAGCAATTCCCATTCATTCACTGTCCAGTGCAGCTGAGGCTACAGAGAAAGGGACTGGGGAAGCTCTGTCCTCAGTCCCTTTCTCTGTCTCAAAAGTGAGACATCAGGGTCTGTTTAGAACCCTGAACTTTCACCAAAGCCCCTCTCTGGGGCTCCTAAAAAATTGTAAAAAATATGGTAAAAAAAATAGATAATTCATAAAAATAAAAAAATTATTGACACCGTCCACTGCTCTACTAACACAGTCCACTGCCCTACTGACGCCATCCACTGCCCTACTGACTGACACCATCCATTATCCTACTGACACCATCCATTATCCTACTGACACCAACCTTTGTCCTACTGACACCAACTGACAAGTCCACTGCTCTACTGATATTGTCGACTGCCCTACAGACACTATCTGTTTCAATACATTTTAAAATGTTTGTTTACATTTATTTATAAGATAGATATAAATATATATATTAAGTATCTCACAAAAGTGAGTACACCCCTCACATTTTTGTAAATATTTTATTAAATCATTTCATGTGACAACACTGAAGAAATTACACTTTGCTACAATGTAAAGTAGTGAGTGTACAACTTGTATTACAGTGTACATTTACTGTCCCCTCAAAATAACTCAACACACAGCCATTATTGTCTAAACTGCTGGCAACAAAAGTGAGTACACCCCTAAGTGGAAATATCCAAATTGGGCCCAAAAGTGTCAATATCTTGTGTGTCCACCATTATTTTCCAGCACTGCCTTAACCTTCTTAGGCATGGAGTTCCCCAGAGCTTCACAGGTTGCCACTGGAGTCCTCTTCCACTTCTCCATGACGACATTATGGAGCTGGTGGATGTTAGAGACCTTGCGCTCCTCCACCTTCCATTTGAGGATGCCCCACAGATGTTCAATAGGGTTTAGGTCTGGAGACATGCTTGGCCAGCCCATCACCTTTACCCCCAGCTTCTTTAACAAGGCAGTGGTCGTCTTGGAGGTGTGTTTGGGGTCGTTATCTTATTGGAATACTGCCCTACGGCCCAGTCTCCGAAGGGAGGAGATCATGTTCTGCTTCAGTATGTTACAGTACATGTTGACATTCATGGTTCCCTCAATGAACTGTAGCTCCACAGTGCCGGCAGCACTTATGTAGCTACAGACCATGACACTCCCACCACCATACCTGACTCTAGGCAAGACACACTTGTCTTTGTACTCCTCACCTGGTTGCCACCAAACACGCTTGACACCATCTGAACCAAATAGGCTTATCTTGGTCTCATCAGACCACGTGACATGGTTTCAGTAAACCATGTCTTTAGCCTGCTTGTCTTCAGCAAACTGTGTGCGGGCTTTCTTGTGCATCATCTTTAGTCTGAGCGGGGCAGCTAATAGGGGGGGACCACCAGTCCTCTTGCAGGGGGCCTGAGCAAACAGGGGGGCCCACACAGGCAGGGGAATTAGTGATGAGCAACAGTTACAGAAATCTTCCTCCAGCACCTGAAAGCTGATCTCTCCCTTTCTCCCCGCTGCCAGCTTTTATCTACTGAGTAAGAGACAGTTGTCCCTCACTAATCCCCCTTCCTGTGTGCCCCCCAGCCCTGGCTCTAATGTTAGCTCATCTCCTGAGTTTGTTATCTCTGTAAGTTTGTTTCTCTCCATGCAGTATTTCCTATACTCCTTGTCCCAGCCTGTATATTTTTTTCCATCTCTCTCCCCCTTTGCTCTGTCTTCCTGACACAGTCACAGCTGGGGTGAAGAATTTACTGTTACACCATTTCCATAGCTTCCTATTATCTTGTCCCGGTGCTGTTTAGTGTGTTTTATGTAGCTGGGCTTCCCACTCCTCTCCCCCAGACTTAAAAGGTATGTGACTCCCACACTATTAAAGTAGGAAATGGGGTGATACCCTGGGTATAGCAAGCAGCGCCAATATAGTGTACCCAAACTATTTAAGAATAAAAATGTAAAAAGGTGCTGCGCTATATGGCTGTGATGGTAGATGCTATAAGAATGACACTAAGTTCTGTTGATGCAATGTGACTGGTGCAAATATGGAAGTTCAAAATATGTAAGAACAATGATTTAGTGCCTGTGATAAATAAACGTGAACATGAAGGGTATAAATATATAAATAGATGAATAAATGCTCAATATAAATTAATAGTGAAATAAATAATCACAATGCATGGATAAACAAAATCAATTAAATTAATTAATAAATAAATGTTGAATAAAAAATGATGATAAAAGGTGGTAATACTGAAACTCCTTCGCCTTGTGTTCAACTGGATAAAACAAGGTGCAAGAGTGGTCAATCTAATGACTACAAATGCAGATAATGCAAATGCAAGGTGAATTAATATGGTACAGAAAACAGTGACTGGTTATGATAGTGACTGGATACAATAAAGTGCAAAAGTGCTCAATCCGGTGGCTACAATGCAACTGGGTGCAAATCTTCAGTGTAGGTGAAAACTTTGTTTTCCGGCCGCTCACCTTACTGCTGTGAGATTATAGCATAAGATGCAATTCCTCAGCTGCGACTTCTCATGGGGTGTAATGTGTCCTCTCTAATCCTCGTCCTTTAACTGTGGTCAGGGCCGGCGTTAGGGGGGGGGGCAAACTGGGCAAATGCCCAGGGCCCCGAATGTCCAGGGGCCCCGTGTCACTGTCAGCCAGGGCCGGACCGGGCAGTGTCCCGGTGGGCCGCGGCGCTCAGAGTCATCAGACTCACTCACAGACACTAGAAGACATTCCTCACTGCGGGCGGCCGCCGGCCGGTGTACTTGCCAGGTATACCGGCTCCGCGGCCAATCAGCCTTCTGTTCAGGGGGGGTGTGGGTCACACCCCCCCCCCCTGAGCAGAAGGCTGATTGGCCGCGGAGCCGGTCCGGAAGTCAAGTAGTCAGTGTGTGTCTGTGTGTTCCTTCCCGCGCGGCCGCCGATGATCACTGAAGGCAGCCACTGTAGATGGGAGCTCCTTCAGCCCGACTTCGGGCTGCTCGCAGGGGGCGGCTGCGGGGAGAGAAGGTAAGTGACTGCCACTGCAGCCTGTGCTGAATAGGAGGGGGTGGGGCGGCTCGGCTGCATATAGAGAGGATTTGATGTCTCCTTATGCCGCTGGATGGATGGATTCTTCTCCTCCCTTCTGCAGGCATTCTGCGGCTGCAGGAGAGATATGGAAATATCAATTTCTCTATATGCAGCTGAGCTGTCCCATCCCCCTCCTATTCAACTTCTTTTACTGCCCCCCCCAGTGATCTTAGCCCCCCCCCGTGATCTTAGCCCCCCCCCCCAGTGTTGTGTTCGTAGCCCCCCTCTCCAGTGATCGTAGCCCCCCCTTCCCAGTGATCGTAGCCCCCCTCCCCAGTGATCGTAGCCCCCCTCCCCAGTGATCGTAGCCCCCCTCCCCAGTGATCGTAGCCCCCCTTCCCAGTGATCGTAGCCCCCCTCCCCAGTGATCGTAGCCCTCCTCCCCAGTGATCGTAGCCCCCCTCCCCAGTGATCGTAGCCCCCCTTCCCAGTGATCGTAGCCCCCCTTCCCAGTGATCGTAGCCCCCCTCCCCAGTGATCGTAGCCCCCCTCCCCAGTGATCGTAGCCCCCCTCCCCAGTGATCGTAGCCCCCCTCCCCAGTGATCGTAGCCCCCCTCCCCAGTGATCTTAGCCCCCCCAGTGATCTTAGCCCCCCTCCCCCAGTGCTCTTAAACCCCCTGTACTCTTTAGCCCCCCCGTGCTCTTCAAGTCCCCACAGTGCTTTTCATCTCCCCCTATGCTCTCTGGCTCCCCCAGTGCTCTCCACCCCCCTGTGCTCCCTGGCTCCCCCCTAAGTGATATCCAGTCCCCCCCCCCATGCTTTCCATCCCCCTGGTTTTCCCTGCCCACCACCCCCCCCCCATGCTTTCCATCCCCCTGGTTTTCCCTGCCCACCACCCCCCCCCCCAGTGCTATCCACGCCCTGCGCCTTCCAACCCCCCTGCAATGCTTTCCAAAACCCCCCCCTTAATTCTCTCCAGTTCCCCCCCCCCCTTGCCCTTCAGCTCCTCCAGTGCTATCTGCTTTCCCTGTGCTCTCCAGCCCCCCTAGTGTCCTTCTATCTTCTATCATGTCTGCAGTCTCTGACCTTCTCTTGTATCACATCCGCAGTCTCTGGACCATCTCCTGTACTATGTATGCAGTCTCTGACCATCTCTTGTATCATGTCTGCAGTCTCTGACCATCGCTTTTATCACGTTTGCAGTTTCTGACCAGCTCTTGTATCACGTCTGCAGTCTCTGACCATCTCCTGGATCACGTCTGCAGTCTCTGACCATCTCTTGTATCACGTCTGCACTCTCTGAACATCTACTGTATCACGTCTGCACTCTCTGACCATCTACTGTATCATGTCTGTAGTCTCTGACCATCTCTTGTATCATGTCCTCAGTCTCTGACCATCTCCTGTATCATGCCCTCAGTCTCTGACCATCTCCTGTATCATGCCCTCAGTCTCTGACCATCTCCTGTATCATGTCCTCAGTCTCTGACCATCTCCTGTATCATGTCCTCAGTCTCTGACCATCTCCTGTATCATGTCCTCAGTCTCTGACCATCTCCTGTATCATGTCCTCAGTCTCTGACCATCTCCTATATCATGTCCTCAGTCTCTGACCATCTCCTGTATCATGCTCTCAGTCTCTGACCATCTCCTGTATCATGCCCTCAGTCTCTGACCATCTCCTGTATCATGCCCTCAGTCTCTGACCATCTCCTGTATCATGCCCTCAGTCTCTGACCATCTCCTGTATCGTGCCCCTCAGTCTCTGACCATCTCCTGTATCGTGCCCCTCAGTCTCTGACCATCTCCTGTATCATGCCCTCAGTCTCTGACCATCTCCTGTATCATGTCCTCAGTCTCTGACCATCTCCTGTATCATGTCCTCAGTCTCTGACCATCTCCTGTATCATGTCCTCAGTCTCTGACCATCTCCTGTATCATGTCCTCAGTCTCTGACCATCTCCTGTATCATGTCCTCAGTCTCTGACCATCTCGTGTATCATGTCCTCAGTCTCTGACCATCTCGTGTATCATGTCCTCAGTCTCTGACCATCTCCTGTATCATGTCCTCAGTCTCTGACCATCTCCTGTATCATGTCCTCAGTCTCTGACCATCTCCTGTATCATGTCCTCAGTCTCTGATCATCTCTTGTATCATGTTTGCAGTCTCTGACCATCTCCTGTACTATGTCCAGCGGGAACACTCTGCAGCCACACCGCACAGCACACCCAAGGTAAGTGGAGGACTGGAGAGAGGAGTGACTTCTACTTAGGGATTTATTTTGCAGATAGGCTGGGCTGGCACTGGCAGCAACAATTTTATTCAAAGAAATCAGGATTTCTTCTGCAAATATACTGGCACTGGCAGCAACAATTTAATTCAAATCAGAATTTCTTTTGCAAATAGGCTGGCCTGGCACTGGCAGCCAGGCATAGTACTAGTCTAGTACAATGCCTGCCAGTGCCTTGTCTGATCTGATGATGTCACTGCCAGGCTATTTGCAGAAGAAATCCTTATTTTTCCTCATTTTTTTGATCATGTGTCATGATGACATTGGTTTTGGTAATTGTCTGACTCTGATGCCAGCCTATTTGCTGAAGAAATCCTGATTTGAATAAAATATTTGCTGCCAGTGCCAGCCTGCCAGGCTATTTGCAGAAGAAATCCTGATTTGAATAAAATTGTTGCTGCCAGTGCCAGCCTACCAGGGGCTGATCTGAGGTGTGAAGGTGCAGGAATTGGGGTGGTCTGAGGTGTGAAGGTGCAGAAATTGGGGTGACCTGAGGTGTGAAGGTGCAGAAATTGGGGTGACCTGAGGTGTGAAGGTGCAGAAATTGGGGTGGCCTGAGGTGTGAAGGTGCAGAAATTGGGGTGGCCTGAGGTGTGAAGGTGCAGGAATTGGGGTGGTCTGAGGTGTGAAGGTGCAGAAATTGGGGTGGTCTGAGGTGTGAAGGTGCAGAAATTGGGGTGGTCTGAGGCGTGAAGGTGCAGGAATTAGGGTGATCTGATTTGTGAAGGTGTGCAAAGCTCACTTGATTTCTTATTTATTCTATTTAATGTTATTTAATTAAAGCATATTTTCATGTAGTTGTATGTTTTATTTGGCTAAATTTGATTAAATGCGGCTATATTTTTGGTAGAATATAAAAAAATTTGGGGCCCCACTTTTAGGTTTGCCCAGGGCCACACTTTATCTAAAACCGGCCCTGACTGTGGTATTCTCCATGTGGTATATGTAAGAAATAATGTTGGAGGTCCATAGCGTAATCCCATTTAAAAAGTAAGTTTTTATTAGGATAACAGCAGGGTACTCACTTTTAAATAGAGTGTATAATGCAATGTATCTACAAGCGCTGAGCTCGTTCTCGCATCACTTCCGGTATTCTGGTGCCCTACGCGTTACGTTACAGCCTGTGACTTCTTCAGAGGATCGTCCATCGCTATCATTTTTTAGAGCTGGAGGTCGATTTTCAGGTGATAATGGCCGATGCGGCTCGGGAGTTGCTCGGCCGTCACCCCAGCGAGTGGGAGGGGAAGCCCCCTCCCGCCGCCATCCGCGGCTCTGCCCGGGTCTCCCGTCCCACCGGAAGACACAAGCAACCAGTCAGCATGTCCGCCAGCTGGTTGGAGTCCCGATCAAAGCTGAATTTGGCTTTGATCGGGTCTCCGATGTAGTAACCCGGAAGCAGCGTGATGACTTCACTTCTGGGTTACTCGGCGGCTAAAGGTGCAGAATTTAAAAAAAGTGTCAGTATTCAAAAATGCTGATTTCAGCATTTTGAATACATTGAAGTGCAGTGGAGGGGTCTGGGGTCTTTTAGACACCGATCCCTCCATAAAGAGTACCTGTCACTGCCTATTACTGTCACAAGGGATGTTTACATTGCCTGTGACAGCAATAAAAGTGATCAGATTTTTTTTTTTTTTTAAACTGTGCTAAAATTAAAAAATGTAATAAAATATATATGAAAAAAAAACAATTTTAAAGCGCCCCAGTCGCCGTCAGCTCGTGCACAAAAGAAACTGCATACGGAAGTTGCGCCTGCAAATGAAAGCGCTGTGCAAACCAAACATGTGAGGTATCGTTGCGATCGCCAGAGCGAGAGCAATAGTTCTAAAAAAAGATATATATATAGTGTATGTTCTACAGGGATAATGGAGCACAGCAGAGAGTAGAAAAGGATAGAGGTTTGTTCTATCCCAAATGCTATGGTTACCTGTTGACTTGGCCCCATCCGCAGGCAGTTTAACTCTTCAATAATCCAACACAATCTCATCTCAACAAATGGAAGAGATAGTGGGAAAAGAGGGGATTTTTAAGTGGCTAAAAACAGAGTACTACATACAGTAGATTCTAAAAACATCATACAGTTTATTAATACAAAAAATCATTAAAAACATGTATATCATCAAAAAATTTTGAACAACGTATCAAACATGTATCATGACTGTCCCATGCAAGAAATGCAAAGATTAATAATACATATCAATCTGGATCAATGCGTTTTGCCAGAATCTAGGGCTTCGTCAGGATACACATTTCAATTTTGGATAAACTATTGAACAACACAAATATTATACTATTGTTATAATACATAAATGAATTAAGCATAAACCTATACACTATATATCAAAAAATACCATATGAAATGACAAATTGTATTAGATTTATTATAATCATGCAATTGAGAAATCATGTCCAACAAAGAGGGTGAGAAGAGAGAAAAAAGAAGAGGAAGGAGAAAGGAGAAGAAAGGAAATTGGGGGGGAAAGAGAAAGGGAGGCCGGGAGGACTGAAACCAAATAGAGGACATTATAGAGTCAACAAGTTGGGGGAAATGAAGGCAAAGAAAGGGGGGAAAGAGGACTATTTTAAACAAAAGACAAAAGACAAAAGTGAGCCAGTTGGTAACCACCATCTAATAAAGAATATGGAATAATAAGTCAGAAATAATACTGAACCACTATTTGTACTATAACTGCAGACATTTATCCTCCCATTTGCTGGGGGCCCAAATATTTATAAAGAAAATATAGGGTCATAACCCACTTACCAATCAAATCAGAATTATAGAAAAAATTGACCAAAAAACAGTGAGGTTAGACAAAGGAAAGGACTGGTATCTAGGAGCAATTCAAAATATACAATGTCAACATCAGAGATCCAAAAAACAAAGGTTGGACCAGATGGGAACCAAAAAGGAAAAAATATATCCCAGGTTCCTAAAACCACAGATGGAAAAAATAAGAAGAAAAAGATGCCATATGGTTGGATGGTGAATGGAATAAACAAGCCCAGTAAGGACAACATGTATAAATCTCACAACAAAAAAGCACTCAGCGGCATAACAGTAACCATTAAATAACACAGTATTCTCACCAGTAGAAGAGCAATCCACTACCGTGATAGGCAACACCAGTCTCGTTAACAAATAAGGCTCCCCCCCCCCTTTTTTTTGATTTGTTTAAAATAGTCCTCTCTCCCCCCCTTTATTTGCCTTAATTTCCCCCAACTCATTGACTCTATAATGTCCTCTATATGATCTCAGTCCTCCCGGGCCCCCTCCCCCCCCTTTTTCCCTTCTTCCCATTCGTCCTTCCTTTTTTGTCTCTTCCCTCCCCCTCTTTGTTGGGCATGATTTCTCAATTGCATGAATATAATAGATCTAATACAATTTGTCATGTCATATGTTGTTTTGTAATATATATTGTATAGGTTTATGCTTTATATATTTATGTATTATAACAATAGTATACTGTTTGTGTTGTTCGCTAGTTTATCAATATTTGAAACATGAATCCTGAAGACGCCCTGTAGTTGGGCAAAACCTGTTGATCTAGATCCATATGTGTTAATCCAGGGCTCTAAATTTCAAGTCCTGAGCTACTAGCCAGGCCTTAAGGGTTACTCGCCACCAGTTGCCCCACCCAACCCCTACCCTGCCCCGCCCTGCCCCTAAACACGTCTCAAAAAATTACACTGTTAAATATTTTTGCATGAATGCAGAAGTTACAAAAATAAATATTAATAACAACTTTATCAGTGCCCATCAGTGCAGCCTCATCAGTGCCCATCAATGCAGCCTATCAGTGCCCATCAGTGCAGCATCATCAGTGAAGCTTAACAGTGCCGCCTCATCAGTGCCCATCAGTGAAGCCTCACCAGTGTCCATCAGTGTAGCCTTTACCAGTTTCCGTCAGTGCAGCCTCATAAGTGCAGCCTGATCAGTGCCCATCAATGCAGCCTCACCAGTGCCCATCAGTGCAGCCTCACCAGTGGCCTTCAATGCAGCCTCACTAGCGCCCATCAATGCAACCTCACCTGTGCCCATCGATGCAGCCTCATCAGTGCCTATCAATGCCCCCTCACCAGTGCTCATGAATGCAGCCTCACCAGTGTCCATCAATGCAACCTCACCTGTGCCCATCAATGCAACCTCACCTGTGCCCATCAATGCAGCCTGATCAGTGCCCATCAATGCAGACTCATCTGTGCCCTTTAAATGCAGCCTCATCTTTGCCCATCAATGCAGCCTCCCCATTGCCCATCAATGCAGCCTCATCTATGCCCATCAATGCAGCCTCCCCATTGCCCATCGATGCTGCCTCACCTGTGCCCATTACTTAAAGCCTCACCTGTGCCCATTAAGCAGCCTCACCAGTGTCCATCAATGCAACCTCACCTGTGCCCATCAATACAGCCTGATCAGTGCCCATCAATGCCCATCAATTCAGCCTCATATTTGCGTATCAATTCAGCCTCACCTGTGTCCATTAATTCCCCCTCTCCAGTGCCCATGAATGCAGCCTCACCAGTGCCCATCAATGCAACCGCACCTGTACCCATCAATGCAGCCTTATCAGTGCCCATCAATGCCCCCTCACACGTCCTGGAATTGGACCAGTGTTCGTCTATCAAAGGAGCCGGGCCAGGAGACGGTACTGTGTGTGACAGAAAGTGTCCAGCAATTCAAATGAAAGCTGTTGCAGCGGGGCATTCCCCGCTCTGTGATTATGCAGCCAGCTTTCCTCTTCCTTTCCTCTCTCTTCCC
Source organism: Pelophylax lessonae (assembly GCF_965119305.1). NCBI lineage: Eukaryota > Metazoa > Chordata > Amphibia > Anura > Ranidae > Pelophylax > Pelophylax lessonae. Next base: position 119,677,698 of record NC_138770.1, on the reverse strand, counting down.
CTGGGTGATCACTGGGAGAATGGCTCCCAAGGCAGCCCCACACTCGCCCCCAATCATTTTCCACTCGCAAAATGCAAGTAGGCAAGTGGAAAATTTGAGGGCTGTATTAATCTACGCATTTCTTGCACAGGATGGATACATTTTGGATACGTTGTTCAATATGTTTTGATGAAATAGAGGTTTTTAATGGTTTTTGTAATTATAAACCGTATGATGTTTTTGGAATTAAGTGTATCTATGTAGTATTCTGTTTTTTGGCACTTAAAAATGCCTTCTTTTCCCACTATCTCTTCCATTTGTTGAGATGTGGGGACCTTTTTTTTCTAATGTACTTATCTTATCTTATCTCTGGGGATAGTGCCTTGGTATTTTGACTACAGAGTCCTCTCCTACCTAATTACTCCACTATGCTATATGAGTTTTTGGAAATGAGGAGACACAGTACATAAGACTGCTAGAGATCACCGCTATTACAGCTCATTTAATAATCCATGTTCCTCTGTCCTCTTTACAGCACCCTTAAAAAATTAGTTGTACCATATTGGATATTTCTATCAGCAAGGCCCATTATAAAAGATAAGAGGGGAAGAAAAAAGGAAAGGGTAGCACAAAAAAATATGATGGCGGGGAAAAAAGAACAAGCCATTTACCTACCAAAACCCAGTCCAATAAATATTTCAACTTCACTGGTTTGAACAACTACCTAGGTAAAGTAAAACAGACAGGGGCCCCAAGGGCTGTGCCATAAGTGACTAAGGGCTGCATGTGGCCCCCAGGCCGTAGGTTGGGCAACAGAGGTTTAAATCTTCATTAAAAAAATATCTGCTGCAGGAAATGCTCAAGCTCCTTTAGCCATGTTCTAGTTTGTACCAACCCTTGTTACTGCCCATTGTTCTGGACAGCTTGGCCTGCAAGTATATGTGGGGAAAAACATAAAGGTATGTAAAATCAAAGCAAATGGTTTTCAAATACTGAAAACTATTATTGCATGGATTAACCACATAGTTATCAGAATCCAACATTTGTCATGATAGTGGTCTTTTAGCTGCACATTATTGTATCATGTCAGAATATGCACTACATGAGAAGGCTGGGATGAATGGGTTAACACCCGGAGGCACGAGAGTAATTCGGGAGTAGAGGAGTGAGTGGTACAGACACTGATTTAATAGCCAGGATTTTATAAGAGATAGGTAGATCTCTTCACTGTTATTAGCTCTTACAATGAGCCACTGTAGCAGCTCATGAGGAGCGGGCGGTAGAGGAATATAATTATATTTTCTTACTAATCTAATAAGGAGAGATAGCGGGAACAAGCTTGGTTAATTTCCCAGCTTGCAGCGGGAGCCTTGTTACAGAGCTCTTGCTGGGAAGAAAGGCGAGGCAAGGTATGGAGGGGAAGAATTAGAATTGTAATCTTGCTTTGCTAGCCAGCTAGAGATATCTCTCTCCTGCAGATTGGAAGGAGGTAATTCTGTATCTGAGGGAGGAATGGCAGGGGGGAACTGTCTCTCTCTGGTGTCACTCTAGCAGAAATTCTTCAAGGTAGAGGCGTACGCTAGGTTGCACCATGCTAGATTGCGTTTTTATCAGCCAAGTATGGGCAGGAGAGTGCCCTTGTTATACCACTTTACAGGAAAACTCCACTTTAAGCCCAATTTTTCATAGTCCCACTCCTGTTCTTATTTTATGTATTTATTTTCATTTTTTTGTTCACAGTGCAGCTCTATTTACTGCAGGCGTTTTTGTTGTCAACATTTGCTCCATATGTCTGTACAAATCAACTCTCAGAAATTATTACTATTACATTGGGTTTTAGCTCCTTTTAGTGAATCTATACTATTGCCATTAGGAGACTGTTCACACTATATGCAAGGGTCAAATGCTCTAGGGATGCAGGAATAAAGTGCATTACTTACCATATTCATCAGCCAGGCAGGCACAAGCGCTAATGAAGCTCTAGGCTGGGGTGGTTAGTTGGCATCATCACATGCTGTGCAGGGCTATTGACCCTGCATTGTATGTGAAGGAGGGTAGCATGCAACTGTAGCCCGAGATCGCCTTAGAGAAGCAGTAATGCTGGACTGACTGTATTGCTGGAGGAAGCCTACCAGAGCCAGAAATAAAGTACATTTTATTTCTGCACTCCTGGATTGAATGAGCTGGCCCCCCATGAGATTGAATAGGAGCCCTCATGTTTTGATTTTGTTAAATTCCCAGAGTTAAGCTGGAATTTTTTAAATAAAAATATTGAATAAAAAGAAAAAAACTTCTAGCTCCTTAATTTCCTGTGCTCTTTCACTTACACGCAATTTCAATTCAATCCCCTCTATATAATGCAACCATATACATGAACCTGAACGGCATTAGTACATTATAACATGGCTCAGCACAAAACCTTAAACAAGTTAGTGCTAGATCTATACCAGGTTATAAACTCCTGTTAACTATGGTCCCCATACAGTTTCATACTTATTTGGCCTTACTGACCAATATAGCATGGTTTGTATTTAGGTAGAGTGTTGGTAATTACCTAATTCTATACCTCAAGAACTGTGGTGTCCATCCACTTTAGTAGGATTACTTTTCTGGCTCACAAGAGAGAAGCCATATTGGCTATTTGAGGAATTTACCCATTATAAGTTTTGGCAGTATCAGGTGTAGGTTGAGCTTCAGAAGGAATGGTAGGTCAAGGTCAAGAGTATTTGCTAATAAGTAGTGTATTAGCTGGCAGTAGGGTAGGAGTGTAGAATGGGAACCAGTGATTTGCTAACTAACAGAAAACCAACAGGTTAACTTAAAATGGACATAAAGTCAAGAAAAACACTTGTCATCATCTGTAATGCAACTACATGTACTATTTGTTGATCACAATGAAATGCTCAAGGTTTTCAGTTCTTAACATATCATTGATATTATTCCTAGTGATGTCATTTTCACATGACCAGTGGCTCTTTCATTTTTAGCATCTTGGCCAGCCTGAGATTACCAGAGTGCTCCCCTGTGGTGATGTGCTTATTTGTCTCAGGCATGGACACTTGCTATCACAATTTGAAAAGAGCGGAAAAAGGATGACACAGCAAAAATGTTGCCAGCCTTATCAGAAAAGGGGCAGGCGGCATGCTCCAGGAAACGGGGAGGAAATTTACAAAGGTCTTTAGAGTCTTTTAGTGAGCATTAGCTGAAAGAAGTAAATAGATCCCGCATTTTTTTTGACAGAGGTCGGCAGACTTTAATAGCCTGCCTCCACTCATCTGCTTATATTTACCTTCCATTTTCCCTAAAGTGAAACTAACTCTATGGAAGTGAGGGATTGTTTCGGCAGCCACACCCCTTTCCCGGCTGTATGATTAACAAGTAAAAGCAGCCTTCGCTTGCTCCAACCAAGCCACGCCCCAAGCGCATTTCACCCCACACCTGGGGCTTAATCATAGAGGCACCCTAATACCAGAATCCACCATACAGGACTACCGGAGACTGAGCGGGGGACCCCAAGCTAAATTCAGGGTCACAACTTCCAAGTAGGAGGGACATGTGTCTGAGCAGGGTGATGGGGTAGGAATACAGTCCTTCACACAGTGTACAGTATTACATGGAGTTTACACAGGGCTCTTTTTATTGGTTCTGGTGGACAAGTGATACTGAGGGTTGAGCCAACAGAAGATAGATTTAGCTATTCTGTTTCTTTGTACTTATTGAGCATGGTACAGGTTCACATGGTGAACTTATTTTTGAGTTTTCACTTTCAGGTAATTCGAGAGGACAAGAGGGCACTCTTTACACCTGGAGGGAAAGAAAATTAACTCCACATATGGAAAGGCTTCTTCTCAGTAAGAGCTGTGAAAATGTGGAATAGACTCCTTTAAGAACTAGTTCTTTCCAGCTCAGTGGAATGTTTTAAAAAAGAGCTGGATGCGTTCCTAAATGCACAAAATATAACTGTATAATAACATTTATAGATAATAACACTAGGGGTAGTTCATCCAGGAAATATCCAATCACCCTCTGGGAGATCAGGAAGGATTTTTATCCCTTACATAGTTACATAGTAGTTGAGGCTGAATAAAGACAATAGTCCACCCAGTTCAATCTGTGTAGATATGTGTGGACGTTTTCATTTCCCATACCCTTGAATGTTTTGATCTTTGAGATGTATGTCCAAGAGTCTTTTAAAAGTAGCCATACTCCCCGCAGTTACTACCATTTGTGGTAGAGAGTTCCACAATCTTATAGCCCTTACTGTAAAGAACCCCCTGCGTAGCCTTAGGTTAACCACTTGCCGACCGCCGCACGACTATTTACTGCGGCTGTCAGCCCTGTACAGGCAAAGTGACGTAGTACTACATCGCTAGCCTGAGAGCCTCTAGGGGGCGAGCGCCCCCTGCTGGAGGCGCGCTCCCGCCCCCGCTCGTTCATTAACATCCCCGTGCGAGTGACCGGCGGCTCCGATGTCCGCCGGTCACTCGCGATCTCCCTGTGGAGAGGGAGAAATGCAGGCGGCTACTGTAAACAAAGCCGCCTGTCATTCTCCCTGATGTAACAGCAGAGAACATACGATCCTGCTATGTAGAATCGTATGTCTCTGTGGTTACATCACTAGCCACACCCCTTTACAGTTAGAAGCACTCCCCAATAAAGTTAACCCCTTCCCTGCCAGTGTCATTTTTACAGTAACAGTGCATATGTATAGCACTGATTACTGTAGTAATGTCACTGGTACCCCCAAAAGTGTCAAAAATGTTAGTCAGGGGTCCGATCTGTCCGCCGCAATGTTGCAGTCCCGCAAAAAAAAATCGCAGATCGCCACGATTACTCGTTAAAAAAAAAAAAACACCAAAAATGACAGAAATCTTTCCCTTAGTTAGTAAACGCAATAATTTTTGCGCAAACCAATCAAAATACGCTTATTGCGATTTTTCTTACCAAACATATGTAGCAGAAAACAAATTGGCCGAAAATGTTAAAACATTTTGATTTTTTTTTTGGGGGAATTTCATATAAAAAAAATGTGAAAAATATTGTTATTTTTTCAAAATTGTCGCTCTTTTTTTGTTTATAGCGCAAAAAGTAAAAATCGCAGAGGTGATCAAATACCACCAAAAGAAAGCTCTGTTTGTGGAAAAAAAAGGACGTCAATTTCATTTGGGTATGGCGTCGCACGACCACGCAATTGTCCGTTAAAGTCACGCAGTGCCTAATCGCAAAATATGGCCTGGTCAGGAAGGGGGTAAAATCTTCCGGGGCTTAAGTGGTTAAATCGCTTCTCCTCTAATCACATTGTATGGTCTTGTGTCCTCTTAATTTCCTTGCGACTAATTTGTTTTTTTTATATGCTGAGATCACCATTGAGGTATTTGTAAATCCCTATCATGTCCCTTCTCAGGCGTCTCTTCTCCAGGGAGAATAAATCAAGCGCTTGTAAACGCTCCTCATAATTAAGGTCTTCCAATCTTCTAATTAGTTTAGTTGCCCTGCTGGAGAAAATTGGATTATTCTTTATTGGGAGGTTTTTTTTGCCTTCTTCTAGATCAACTATAGGTATAGAATTGTGTATACAGAGGTTTTTATTTACTTTTTCTTTTTTTTTTCTTTTGGTTAAACTAGGTAGACTTGTGTCTTTTTTTAACCTGAATAACTATGTAATTATATAACTTTAAAATATTGCTAAGGTTCTATGAGCGGTTTGTGAGGCGAGCCTAAAATAAAGCCATTTGAAATGGAAATAAAAAAAAATATTTATTAGATATTTTTATGGTATTAGGTAATTAAACACCTATGCCATATTTAGCTTAATCATTTGTATGTTTTAATGTGAAAATAACTGTTAGATAAAATAGCAAACCCCGGTAACATTACATTTGTCAAATTTTTTTTTTATAAACCAAATACAAATAACATTAGTATATTATCATATTATACTTACAGTATGCATATTATATTTTTCAAGTTGTCCCCGGCCGCACTGACACACTCTCCATTTTATTTTTGCCCACTGTGCCCCGGGAGCTATGGAGTCATGTACAAGTCTCCTTTATGGTGCACTCTCCTGCACTTCACTACAACTCTGCATGCAGCCACTGTGAGTGCCGCATGCACACGCAGGGGACACACACATCAAAAGCCTCTCCTCCTTCTCCCTCTTGCACTGCCTATGTACAGTGCTCAGAGTGGCTGCACATAGAGTTGTAGTACAGAGTGGGAGTGCACACATATAGGAGACTCAGGGCCACCTTACCAAATGGGCTCGCTGGGCAGTTGCCTGGGGGCCCCACTTGCTACAACTAGCAACCCAGCCAAGCATTAGTCCCGATTCCCATGTGCATCCCGCCGCCGAACTTAGCAGGTGACAAGTGCCTGTCAGCCCTGCGCTGCTGTCAGACCACTTGGGCAATGGGGGGGGGGGCCCACAACTGCAGGAATACCTGTCCACTTTCACGGGAACAGGCACACAGACACAGGACAGTCGAGTCTGACTCCCGTCCGTGTGCATGTTCTTCGGACCCAGCCTCCCAACTTGGAAGCTGTCATTAGCCTGGCAATGCTGCAACAATAAATATCGCCTTATCGATAATTAGCATTTTTATTCTCGTGGGTGATTGTGTAGGTGGGGCCCAAGTGCACTGCGTTGCCCGGAGGCCTATAATGCTCTTAAGATGGCACTGAGGAGACTCATACAGGACTCCATAGATCCTGGCGCACAGTGGGCAGACATAGAATGGGTATGTGTCAGTGCAGCCAAAGGATAGCTTGAAAAGAAGATTTAGAGGAGGAAATCTATTGAAAAATAAAATAAGTAATGTTTTTTGTATGTTTTATGAACAAATAGACTTTAATCACTTGCTGACCAGCAGTCGTAGTTTTAGCCCCCGTTCACATAGGGGCGACGCTACTTCGCACCGCGACCTCCGAGGTCGGGGTGCAAGCAGCGCGCCGCGACCTCGGAGCGGCCGCCACGGACTTCATAACATTGAAGTCTATGGCGGTCGCCTCCTGGTCACCCCAAAGAAGCTCCGGACCCTTTTTCTAAGTCGGAGCGACTTGTGTCGCTCCTATTAGAACGGGTCCGCAGCTTCCCTATGGGAGGCGACCTACGGCGACCTGTGAGGCGACCAGGTCGCCTCACAGGTCGCCTTAGTGTGAACGGGGGCTTACTGCAGCAGGTCGGCTCTATTACGCGAAACGACGTACCGGATAGAAGGGGCGACACACGCACCGATTGGACAGGGGGGAGCCAATTAGCGGGTCTGGCAGATGCGATTTCCGCTGGCCACCCGTGATCGCTCCCCATGGAGGCAGAACAGCAGTCTTCCGATGCCGAAAACCACTGTTCTGTCGGAGATGAAGGGATCCTGTGTTCCTCCTATTTCGGAACACAGGTCTCTGTGTTCATCCAATGAGTACAACCCTCCTACAGTTAGAAAGCACTCCCTAGGAGCACACTTAACCTGGTGTTAACCCCTTCCCTGCCAGTGTCATTAATACAGTAACAGGGCATATTTTTAGCACTGATTACTGTATTAGTGTCACTGATCCCCACAAAAGTGTCAAAAGTGTTAGGTGTCCGATCTGTCCACCGCAAGGTTGCAATCCTGCTAAAAATCGCTGACCACCACCATTACTAGTAAAAAAATTTAAAAATAAATAAAAATATCATAAATCTATCCCCTAGTTTGTAGACGCAATACATTTTGTGCAAACCAATCAATATACACTTATTTGGCATTTTTACCAAAAATATATAGCAAGATACATATTGGCCTAAACTAATGAAAAAATATGATTTTTAAATTTTTTTTATTGGGAATGTTTTATAGCAGAAAGTAATAAAATTTTTTTTTTTTTTTCAGAATTGTAGCTCTCTTTTTGTTTATAGCGCAAAAACTAAAAACCGCAGAGGTGATCAAATACCACCAAAAGAAAGCTTTATTAAAAAAAAGGACATCAATTTTATTTCAGTTAAAATAACGCAGTGCCGTATCGCAAAAAATGGCCTAGTCATTAAGTGAGTAAAACCTTCCGGTTCCTTAAGTGGTTAATGTCACTTAAAGCAGAAAATTGCTCAGGTGTCAATGGGGCCTAAGACATTAACTTTTTTTTGTTTTGGACATAGTGGAGAGGGATTAGAACACCTGTCACGTTTTTATTGCTGTCAGTGTCCTCGTTAGGAAGATTCAATCTCACTATAATTCCCATTTATTATTATCAGCAAGAGTGAAAGTGAAAGAAAATCCCAATAGAGTTGTCACCAGAACAGTAATAGAGGAAAAATCTTCCATTGACATAGCTCCCAACTGTCCCTGATTTCCGTGGAATGTCTATAATTTGGAACAAAGTCCTTCTTTCCCTCTTTCCACCTCATGTGTCCCTCATTTTATGTCTATATAGTTGTATATAAAATGTATTTTTTATCTTTCAAAATGTGTTTCCCAGTGCTAAACCTTTCATGCAATTTCTGAATTGTTGTATTTGTAAATCAATATCAAGGAATAGTAGTAGTAGTAAAACAAAAGCACTTGTGGGGTTTAACCAATCTTTTTTTTTTGTATAATTCCCCTTTAAGGGGGCATGGCAGGGGATGTGTCCTATGCCTACATACTTTTGTTAGTAGGTGTCCCTCGTTCCCATCTCAAAATGTTGGAGGTATGCATTGGGGACACTAGTTCTGGTGACCCTGGTGATAACTAGGGATGATCGAATGGTTCGGTTCGACCCGAACATTGGGTGTTCGGAATTCGGTCACCAGAACCGCCCAAAATGCAATGGGACAGGAAGTGGGCTTTAAAAGCCCGTGATTGGCCCAGAAACGGCAGTAAAAGCCAACGAGGGGGCAGGAGTCTGCTAGGAACGTGATTGGAGTGACTACAGGGACCAGAGGCCAATCAGGAGTGAATACCTCTAGCACTGTAATACAGAGCCTTTGGAAGAGAGTGGAAGCATTTGTGTTTCTCCTGCTGTGTTAAACAACGTTTGCTGCATAGCCGATTGCTTGTAAAGCTCCAGATCAGCAGAAGAGCAGTCAGCTTACAGAAAGATTGTCAGTGTAGTTAGAAATACAGCGATTTTGCTGTTTGAGTTAGAAAGAAAAAAAAATAAAAATTTAAAGGGACAGTGTCAGTTAGAAATTATCTTCTGCTGTATGGAGCTGTTCTTTTAGTGTGAGGAAAGGGATATGCAGTGTAGTTAGGGTACTATATACCAATATAGTTAGATTCAATAATCTAGTTTTTGTAGGGATACTTTTAAGTGTCAGGGTTCCGTCTAGTGAGCACATTGCACTGCTGATATATCTACAGCAGGTATACGTGCTTGCTAGTCAGCTATTGTGCAAAATACATTTCAGCGACACACACATCTGCTGTATTTAGCGACAACTTTGGGTCGCATAGCAGTGTGCGTTTTGCAGGTGAATTTCACCGCGCAGAGTTGCCAAAGCCTCAGTGACAAGTTAACGGCTGTTCTTGTTGTAAGCTTAAGTCCACTGCAAAAAGGCTTTGCTACTCTGCATCACACACATCTGCTTTATTTAGCGACAACTTTGGGTCGCATAGCAGTGTGCGTCTTGCAGGTGATTTTCACATCGCACAGCTGATAAAGCCTCAGTGACAACTATACATAAATTAAAATTCATCACAAAAAAAAACTGATTATTTTTCTTAGAATTTCAGTAGTGCAGGGATGGTGTTACCCTCCTTTCATAAAGTGCAAATAAATAAAGTGCAAAAATTGCATAAATAATCCAAAACATCCAACTAAGCAAGAACAGAGTCCTTCAAAAGTCTTTGTTTATGTAGTGCCAGAGCAATACACAGTGCCTTTAATGCAGGGTTATTGGTGTCAGTTATAGGAACCACAGTACAATGTCACCACCACCAGCTCTGGCACTACATAAACAAAGACTTTTGAAGGACTCTGTTCTTGCTTAGTTGGATGTTTTGGATTATTTATGCACTTTATTTATTTGCACTTTATGAAAGGAGGGTAACACCATCCCTGCGCTACTGAAATTCTAAGAAAAATAATCAGTTTTTTTTTGTGATGAATTTTAATTTATGTATAGTTGTCACTGAGGCTTTATCAACTGTGCGATGTGAAAATCAGCTGCAAGACGCACACTGCTATGCGACCCAAAGTTGTCGCTAAATAAAGCAGATGTGTGTGACGCAGAGTAGCAAAGCCTTTTGCAGTGGACTTAAAGCCTTAGTGACAAGTTAACGCCTGTTCTTGTTGTAAGCGTTAAGTCCACTGCAAAAGGCGTCATACACATCTGCTTTATTAGGAGCAAAAGAATTTTTGAAGGTTTGGCATGCTATAATTCTGGTTCTGGACATGCTACAAAGCTGAAACTTCACAGGTACACTTTTTAGACCCCCAGACACTAAATCCAAAGAAATCTCATTTTTTTATTTTCAATAATTGGCTCTCTATCAAAAACTAAAATTTTTAAGAACTTTTTTTTGCCTGATTTATAGTCCCTGGGGCATGACCCAGAACCCTAGGCACTTTTTAGGGGCATTTATTAGGTTTTAGGGCTTCAAAATGGTGTTTTTTGATTCCCGAAGTTCGGGTCCCATTGATTTCAATGGGGTTCAGGAATCCGAACCGAACTTTCGGGAAATTCGGGTGTTCTGGTCGAACCAAACTTTTCAAAAGTTCGATCATCCCTAGTGATAACCAGGGATTTCATCACTTTGAAGGGGTTATCTCTCATTTCCTGTTGAGGCTATAGGTCTGGAAGTGAATACAAATGTCCTCAATGAGACACAGATGGGAAAGAAAAGAAACTGGCAAAAGTTATATCCCTCCTTTACACTATTCAAAATTAAATTAAAAAAAATGTTCTGCTTTAGTTCAACTTTAACATAAACTACTAAAGCTGAATGCATTGATGGCAGGATATAACCAGTTGTTCTGCCCCTGCCTTTTAGGAAGTCTTCAGGTCTGACTTTGCAATAAATACATTGTTTCTGTATCTGTCAGGTGTGCATTTTTTTGCTTCCTACAAATGTTAGCCCATGTGTCCATGCACACTTAAACCTCGTACACACGCTACGATTGTTGGCCGTGAATTTTCGGCCAACGTCCGATCGGCCGATTGTCGGCTTGTTAGTATGATGCTTCCGACAACCGACTGCGACTTTTCGGCCAAACAAAATCTGGTGTGCATGCTATAAAATTTTTGTTGGCTGTCAACAGAACGGCCGATTGTTCGTCAGTCAGTACAGATTTCGGCAGACATAAATGTGATGAGCAAGACTGGGCATGCTCAGAGAAGAAAAAACACACGAAAAGTAAACCAGCACATGACATCACTTCTGAAGTTGTTTTTTGTTGGCCGATAAAATTAGTGTGCAGTCTAGAACACATTTCAACCAACACAACAACACTGGACAAAAGACGGCCGATCGGTCGGCCAACAATCGTTGCGTGTGTACGAGGCTTAAGGCCCCTTTCACACAGGGGAGTCCGTCGGCGGACTCAATTTTTCTCAGCAGGGGATCGATCCGCCGTTCTGATTGCATAAGGCCTTATACTAAAGGAGTAAAAAAGAGGTCGAGGATTTGTGCCCATGTGGTTTACACACCAAAGAAGGGTTGGTGGATTCAAACACAAAAAAGCTTGATGGAAAACCTGTTTTATGTTTTATTTGAAAAGAAACTGATTAAAGGAAAAGGACGGACATAAGGAGCGAGTTATATTGATGAAAAGTGGCGAGCATTCATACGGCATTTATCAGTGAAAGCGTACTCAGAAAGAGAGGTCCATTTCACCTTCCAGACATTCCAGATGTATACACGCACTTAGCAATAGGTCAGCTAACGGGAAATCCTAAGAGAAATCAAATGTGAAACATGGGATCTAAATATCATATTTATTGCACCTTATACCGCCAGACTTTGATGTTTATTTAAATAGCACAAGGCCAGCCCTGGAGACAGGAAATATACAGCGCACATCTTTATCACATGTAGAAATATAAGAGTTCCTATGCACGGTACTGATGTATTTAAGCCAGATCTTCCTGTTAGAAAGTTCCTGTGTAAAAAAGTATTGGCCATACAATGCACACGTTTTACATGCATATAGATGCATGAATGTCCATACATGTACTGTACATGCGTGTAAAAATTCCAGAGTGATTCTTCTAGCTTCTAGAATTGAAGTGCGATGTGATTTATGTATGTACACCTGTATTGATGTTTTTGTCTGTAAAAAATACTGAGAGCAGATTTTTGTACTTTCTTTTTTTTTAGCTGATCTAAATGCAGGTTCTAGTTTACTGACATTTATGCACCTGTATGTGCAGACCTATTGGAAGCAAAAAAAAAAAAAACAGAACATCTAAAAACATGGCGTTTCTGGCAACCATGTGTAAGAGCCCTAACCTGTACCTTACCGTTGTGCTTATATGGATGACCAAAAACGACCATTTTTTGCTATAGCATAATGCAATGGATTCAATGGGAAGGGTAACCTTTAGAGCCCACTCAGACTAGCGCGACTTGTCAGGCGACTTGTCAGCCTGACAAGTCGCGCTCGGTCGCGGTCCATTGAGTAGTACAGGACCCGTTCTAATAGGAGCGACACAAGTCGCTCTGACTTAGAAAAAGGGTCCTGTACTACTTTGGGGCGACCTCGGAGCGACTTGCATAGACTTCCATTATGTGAAGTCCCTGCAAGTCGCTCCGAAGTCGTGGTGCATGGGACTGACAAGTCGCCTCCCCAAGTCGTGCAGAGTCGTGTCGCCCCAGTGTGAACCGACTCTTAAGGTGTAGTCTACCTTTTTAAAAAATGCAATAAATGCACCAACAAAGAATTACAGTAACTTGATGGCCCCTCCCACCATCATGAGCTGAGTGCATTGCAAAGAGAAGCAAAGTGACCCAGTAATGACATCACTCATAAAATAAGGAATGTAATGGAAACAGAAAGATTTTATTTGAATATGTCTTTAGCATGTTAGCAGAGGGTGCTCACATCCCTAGCTGCACCCAGTACTCTTGTTACACCAGTGATTTTTGGTTCTCTGTCTCGGTGACACTCATGGACATGTTCTGGTACTTGTTAAATGACGTGTGCTTGTATCCGAGCAGTCCTGCAAAGGAGATGATGGCCACTTTTTAGCACTTAATTTTGTTCTGCCAGCAGCAAGCCATATTTAAAGGTCGACTTGACATGCAGATGCAGTTTTCTTTTAAAAACACTTAAACGGCATGACAAGTTTCGCCCGGAGGCTGTTTAAATGTGTCGAAGGAAAAGCGATTGCATTTGTAGCGTATGGTGTGAATTTCAAATCCAGGACACGCTGCTCTTTTTATTTTTTTTGTATGGGATGAATATTCAGCACCTACTTTGTTAACCCCTTGAGCTTTCACACTCCAGTCAGTTTTTATCAGCACGCTGTATGAGTGGCTGCTGTAATGTAACATTTATGACACGTGTTATTTAATCGGAAGTGGAAGATATATATGCAGTGGAGAAAAAAAAATGAAAGCCCAACTCCAGCCAAAACTTTTTAGAATGCTTTGATAAAGTGGGGAGGCTACCTCTGTCACATCCTATCTCTGCGACAACAGGACAAAGAATAATGGTCAGATAGAGACACTAACAAGGGTCCAATTCTTACCTATTCTCTCTTATAGGGAGATAATTTAATTTTCAAGATATTAAAGTGTTGGATTGCTGCGCTTCCCACTGCACACTAGGGTTCCACCAGCCAGCCACTATGTCACTATTGTGAAGATCTTTTTGGAACAGGGATCTCCAAATTTAACAAAGGGCCAGTTTACTGTCCTTCAGACTTTAGGGGGCTGGATTGTGGCTGGTGGGATTAGAAAGTGCCCCAGCATCAGCGGGACTAGACGATGTCTCAGGCTTGGTGGTCAGTGGGAGTGGAAAAAAAAAAAAAAAACAAGTGCCTGTGGTCAGTAGAAAGAGGAATAGTGCCCCATCTTTGGTAATGATGGGAAGAATAGTGTCACATCGCTGTTGTCAGTGGGAGGAATAGTGCTACATTGTTGCTGTCAGTAGGAGAAATAGAGCTTCATCGTTGCTGCCAAAGGAATTAATAATGCTTCATCGTTGGTGTCAGTGGGAAAAATAGTGCCCCACTGTTGGTGGCAGTGGGCAAAATAGTGCCCCACTGTTGGTGTCAGTGGGAAGAATAGTGCCTCACATCATTGGGAGGAATAATGCCCCAAGGTAGTACCCCCAAGATAAAGACAAGAAAAGACCTACATCTGGCCCGTGGGACACAGTTAGGAGACCACAGCTTTAGAAGACTAATATGCCTGGGACAAAAGTGTTACATTATGTGAGAAATGTTTTTTAAAGTATTTGTAAATAAATGACAGATGCTGCTCACAAGACCAGCTGACTGGCAGATCCTTAGGCCTCTTTCACCCAGAGCGGATCGTATTTCGATCCGCTCCGGCACTTTTTTTTTTTTTTTACGGACACGGATGACACTCGTGTCATCCGGTCCGTATGTCCGCATATCATCCCATCCATTTGCGGATGATATACGGACATAATGTATGTCTTTGGGATTGCGGATGTCAGCGGATGACACCGCTGACATCCGATTTTGCGTCCTTTCCGTTTTTTTAAACGGAAGAAAAATAGGGTTCTGTTCCGTTCCAAAAAATGGAACAGAACTGAAAGGACGCAAATCGGATGTCAGCGGATGGTCATCCACTGACATGCGCAATCCCATTGACTTACATTATGTCCGTATATCACCCGCAAACGGATGGGGTAATATATGGACATACGAAACGCCCGTGTGAAAGAGGCCTTAAAGTGGAAATGTAAGTGTAGTCTAAACATCTCCTCTTAGAGAAAACTGTTAGGCAGCCATTCTCAACCAGTGTTGCCTGGAACCCTAGGGTTTCTCTGGAGGTTACTATTGCCTCGTTTCCACTGAGCGGATCGGTTCGGGTCGGTTCGGTACGGTACGCTAATTTGAGTGTTTCCATTATGAAAGTGGCCCATACAACCGAACCAAACCGCACCATTCCTGGTCCTGCTTCAGATGTAGGGCCATAGGAAATGGTACGGTACGGTTAGGGCGGAGCTACTGGCGTCACACGATAGAGTCCTCTGATTGGCGGACAGGAAACCATCAATGCTCACGTCAAATGAAAGAGCAAAACAAACACCTCATTTGGTGTAAACCCCGCATGGTTCCTGGTGGCCCGACTTGCAGTGGAAACGCTCACCTGAATAGACCGGACCATTCTAACCCTTCCAAACTGTACCGACCCGAACTGTTCCGCTCAGTGGAAACGAGGCATAAGTGTTCCTTGAGCTGGGGCTTATTGAACTCCCATTTGATTTTGCTGCATTGTTCAAGGGTCAACACAATTTGGCATTACCTGTGGAATGACACCATTGATCTTTTTAGCTTTCTGAAAGGGTGGCATTCTGACCACCTCTGTAAAGGTGGTCATTTTTCCACTGACTCTTCATTAAACTATTTTATCAGGAGTTCCCTGAGACATGAAAATAGTTTCAAGGTAAAACGTTTAAGAAAGGCTGCTGTAAGGAGTGTTAGTAAGCCCCCTTCCCTATATAGCTAGTGAAAATGGCATAATCTTGTAAAGAATTTCAGGGTCAGCAAAAGAACCTTGAAAAATTCATATTACATTTTTAAAAAATATATCTAAAAGAATTAGAGGAGGCCCCAATACATATTGATTGAATTTATATTTGTAGCAGCAAAAATCTCCATAGCCGAATCTTGGAAGACACCCAGAATTCTCTTTCAGTCTAAATTATTGTGGATTATGGTGAATGAACATCTCAGCATTCTTAAACGACAAAATTAATCTATTTGAGAAAACATGTAAGCCTTGAATTAATTGTTTATTGGGTGATGCTCAACATGTCGAGACTAGGTGCTTCTGGATCGGATGGATCACACTATTCTCTTAAAAATCTTCTTACTTTCTCTATCCTTTCTTACTTTTTGGATACTCTAATTCTAGAGGAAAATGTTGCCTACAGACAGGAAAAGCCTCAGACAGGCTGACATAGGACTCCAAAGACACATACTACCCCAGGTGGGTCCCTTAGGCCCAACCACACTCGAAAAATAATGAAGCCAATAGCATGACATGATACTGGTGGTACCACTACCTTCTTGTTGAATATTGGGAACGTAGTAAATATGCCCTTTTCACCAGAAACCCCCCCCCCCCCCCGTTTTTTCTACTATAGATTTTTATATATCCTGATAATACTATGTACTGAACAACCTAGCATATTTTGTACCCTCTTTTGTTCTTTATTTTGAAATCTGACTAATAAAAACTGTTGGAAAACAATATCTCAAAGAAATACCATGTTGCAACTCTAATAAGCAGGAGCTTAACAGTTTCTTGTATTTTTGGTTGAATTGGTTTCTATAGGTATTGCAATTGGTGTTTTTTTTCTGAAATTTTCAGCCATGAGTCTCTTTACATAGAAGAAATTTAAGATCCTCCATAAATTACACTGCAGCAAATATTTTGGATCATTGGTCACAGGTTAATAATGCCCAAGCAGCGGGTTAGAAATCACCGAGGACAATGAAGCATGTCATTGAGTGTGTCCCTGCTAATATAAGATCTATGTTTATATACAATGACAGACAGAATCTCAGCGTATTATTGACAGTCTCCTTACTCTAGGGCAAGTGTCACTTCTTATATGAAGAGAATATTAATCAATGGTTAATACACACAAGGGACTAAGCCCACTCATACACACGCACATGGCAACAATGTATGCAGAGTCAAGCGCAAGTGTATTGCCCATTCATGGCATGTACATAAATCCCCCTTCCTCAGCAGTATTAACCTAAGTTTCCTTTATTCTTCACCAATTTGGTACTTCTGACTATGGAGGAACATGTGAGATATGGGCAAATCAGCGCTCTAACCTAGTGGGTCCATAGCCTCGTGCGAGCTACTCTGATAAGCTGATAAAGTTAAGACGCTAGTGAACATATCCATTCCTAGTAGCTTGTTTTGTCCAGGGGGTAACTAATAAGTTATGTGGGTGGGCACCTGACATCCTCACATACAACGCAGAGCTACTGGTCCTGCATTGTATGTGATGATCTCGGAGATTCCACAAGCGGCTAAGAGAAGCAGTTTAATGAGTTTGGTTGTAGGGAACCTGGGGAACAAAGAAGAAGGGAAGTATTCCACCATACTCATTACCCTACAGATGAAATAAGGTATTAACCCTTGGTGGGCTGTGGGGGGGACTAGCTTATTAACTTTTTTGCTGACTGCAGTCCAGCTTTAAAATGAACCTGTTGCTTTGCTCTTCATATGCAGATCAATAGAGTGGTAAAGGCAGGAAGGTTTTTTTATCTTAATGCAATCAATGCATTAAGATAAAAAGCCTTCTGTGTGTAGCAGCCTCCCCAGCTCCCCCTAATACTTACCTGTGCCCCCTCTCTATCCAGCGATGTCCACATGTCTCTTGGCCATTGTTCTGCCAAAAACTCCAGCTTGCTGAGAACTCTAACTACGTCACTTCCGGTGAGTGTACACCAGGAATAATTTGCGTTTTCAACCATTTGGTGTTTTCACAGAACACCAGCAGCCTTTACACTCCGGTACATGCTATAATGAGTGGACATTGTTAGTCTGCCCGCTAGTTGTTGCCGCCTTGGAGACTGCCATGTTTTTAGTCACTAGCGGGCAGAAAAACAATATCCACTCATTATAGCGTGTACAGGAATGTTCAGTATACGCTGCTGTCTGTTCTGTGAGAACACCAAGTTGTCAAAATCCCCAATTACTCATGATGTACAGTCACTGTAAGTGACCTGATTGGAGTCCTCGGCAAGTTGGAGTTTTCGGCAGATCACCATCCAGGACTCTCCCTCCTGATTGGCTCACTGACTTTAAATGTATATCAGCCAATCAGGAGGGAGAGTCCCGGAGAGAGAGGGGCAGGGCGGAACGGCAGCTCCGTGTCTGAATGGACACGTGGAGCTGCCGCTCGGGTGTCCCCATAGCAAGCTGCTTGCTGTGGGGGCACTCGATAGGAGGGAGGGGCCAGGAGGAGCAACGATGGACCCGAGAAGAGGAGGATCCTGGCAGCCCTGTGCAAAGCCCAATGCACAGAAGAGGTAAGTATAACATGTTTGTTATTTATATTAAAAAAAAAGAGAGACTTTACAATCACGTTAACTTTAAAGCCAGTTTTGTCCACTTACTTTCTCATTCATAACAAAGTATACTCCCAATTGTATTCATTGTAAGTGGTGTCAGTCAATGTCATGCAAAAAATTAGAGTGTACTTACACAAAACCTTACAGATAGTCAACTCTTGGACTGCATATAAGCTAGAGGAAAGAAGGTGTCAATGACCTAAGGCAAATGGCCATATTAGGTCAATATTGTTACCAGTATTCCAGGGAATTTGATGGCTGCAGATGATTGGGCTGGCAGCCTGCTATCGTGTGACAGTTTCCCACAGGTTTGGCCCACGCCTAAGCTCATCCTTACAGAATATGTTACCCCAACATTTCCTATTCCTGATATGTGTATGATATGTGCTTGCGTTAAAAGTTAGCCTTCTTCTTTGCATTGCTTCCTTCGGGGGAAATACCGGCCGATCCTGCCAGTCCCCCTGCTTTCCTATTTCAAATGGACAACACTAGGCATGAGAGAACATCCTTCCCAGCGTGGTCAGTTTTCTGGTTGTGCTGGGAGCGCACACTGCCTGTCCTTCAATGGGCAGACTTGTGCTGTCACGCCCCTAGTGCACAGCCATTCACTGGGAAGATCAGTCTACTGTTTGCTCCCCACCCCTAGTTTCCTAAGCCCCTTATGCAATGGAGAACAGAGATTATGTGATCAGTTATATAAAAAAAAAGGGGGGGTGAAAAGTTTTTTATAATGTTTTTATATTAAGGCTGGATTCATGAATGCTGTGGCCGTGGTTCACAGCATGGGATCCGGTGCATCCCTATTTACCGATTCAGGTGGGAATCAGGTTCAAATTTCTGCCTGAATTCGCACTTAAATCGAAACCAAAGATGCACAAGACCCTTTTTGAATGCAGACTGCACCGGCCTTAGAGCTGTGTGAACCGTCTCCTGTCATACAAATTGGATGTGGAGAAATCATGTGAGGAAATCCGCCCGCTTGTGTAAACAAAGCGGGCGGATCTCCTCTGTGACAGGCAGGGACAGATTACAGGATTCAGCATAGCTGAACCTGCGATCTGTGCCTGTGTCACTCAATCCCCTCCCCCCACACACGTCAGTAAGCACTAGGCACACATTTAACCCCTTGATCACCAATAAAGTTAACCCCTTCCCTGCCAGTGTCATTTTTACAGTAACAGTGCATATTTATCCCCCAAAAGTGTCAAAAATGTCAGTTAGGGGTCCGATCTGTCTGCTGCAAGGTACTGGTTCACATGCTGCATACTTTAACTAGCTTGTCTATGGATTAAGGGAGGAAACCCATGTAATTGCAGAGAAAACATGCAAACTCCACGCAGATAGTGTTCTGAGCAGGAAGCAAACCAAGGGCCCCAATACTGCAAGACAGAAGTGGTAACCACTAAGCCACTGTGCTATAGTTCTCTTTTAATACATGATCTGTAAAATGTAGCCTAATTGAACAGCTAAAGTAGACCATAGTCTTGTTTTCAGTTCTTCTTTCCTTTTTTTTCTGGACAAGTGTACTTTATATAGTTTGCTGTTCAGATTTGCATTCATCACACAACACTTTACAATGTCTTCGTGACTTGCTGATTTTTTTAAAACTTTCACAATGTAGCGGAATAGACAGGCTCCCTGAACCAAAGGTTATCTGTGTCTCTTTATTACAAAGTAAGCCTCAGAGATTGCCATATGCTCCCGAGGGCCCAGCAAGCGCCGTCTGAATAGAGAGAAGATTCTCCTTTTCATGAGATGCGTCCTTGTTGTAATGGTTTTGCCTGTGAAATTAGATTAATTTGCATCTTGTTGTAGCTATTATTGTTCAATTGGATACTAAGGGGATTGTACAGAATAATGAATGAGAGCAGGAAATATATTATGAAGGAAAACTTATTCTGGAAGGTTGATACAGCAGTTGATGTGAAATTATAAGACAGCCTTTGTTGTTTTTGTACGTCATGTTTTTGAGTCTTTTTTTTCATGGAGTATTGATGGCGGATAAAGTCCAAAAGGTCCACCAATTAGTTTAACTTACTAATGCTTTGTCTAAAAATAAATCTTTGTTTATCCTATGTGTGGTTGTGTAATGGGGGATTGGGAGAAGGAGGAGGGCTAAGAAAGACACAAACTTAGACAAAGACTTTAGAATTGGTTGAATTTGTTGCGGCAGATCTCAAAAGAGCAGACAATCTATCTAATTGGTAGTTTACTTGACAGAAGCTGAGTAACTTTTTACAGTCGGCCTTTTTAGATTAAAGCCCCATATACACGGACCAAATATCAGGCTGTACCAGTCGATTCAATAGAAACCGGCCAACATTTAGCCTGTGTGTATGGCAGCTGGTTTAACCGCTTGCCGACCGCTCACATTGAGCGTTCTGCGGCAAAGTGGCTCGTTATCGTCCAGCGACGTAGACCTACGTCTCCTGGACTCCTCCCCTTGTGGGCGGCGTGCGCACGCCGCCGGAGGCTCGCTCCCGCTGTATTCAGACACAGCAGGAGTCGGGCCAGGGGAGGAGAGGCGGTGATCACCGCCGCTCTTCCCCGATCGTCGGGGATCATGTGAGGAAATCCGCCCACTTGTGTAAACAAAGCGGGCGAATCTCCTCTGTGACAGGCAGGGACAGATTACAGGATTCAGCATAGCTGAACCTGCGATCTGTGCCTGTGTCACTCAATCCCCTCCCCCCACACACGTCAGTAAGCACCAGGCACACATTTAACCCCTTGATCACCAATAAAGTTAACCCCTTCCCTGCCAGTGTCATTTTTACAGTAACAGTGCATATTTATAGCACTGATTACTGTAGTAATGTCACTGGTACCCCCAAAAGTGTCAAAAATGTCAGTTAGGGGTCCGATCTGTCCGCTGCAATGTCGCAGTCCCGCAAAAAAAATCGCAGATTGCCGCCAGATTGCCACCATTACTAGTTAAAAAAAAAAAACAATAAAAATTACATAAATTTCCCGTAGTTAGTAGCTGCGATAACTTTTGCGCAAACCAATCAAAATACGCTTATTGCGATTTTTTTACTACACATATGTAGCAGAAAACAAATTGGCCTAAAATGTTAAAAATTTTAGATTTTTACATTTTTTTGGGGGGGAATTTCATATAAAAAAATGTGAAAAATATTGTTATTTTTTCAAAATTGTAGCTCTTTTTTTGTTTATAGCGCAAAAAGTAAAAATTGCACAGGTGATCAAATACCACCAAAAGAAAGCTCTATTTGTGGGGAAAAACAGACATAAATTTAATTTGGGTACAATTGTCCGCAATTGTCCGTTAAAATAATGCAGTGCCGAATCGCAAAATATGGCCTGGTCAGGAATGAGGTAAAATCTTAAAGCGGTTAAAAATACGGTCATTGAGAATTTTTTTGTCAAAGACAGGTAGCTAAATACATTTTGCCCTAAATATATGACAAAAATTTAATATATTGGATAGTTTTTAATTGTTAAAGTAGAAAAATATTGTTATTTTTTCAAAATTGTCACTCTTTTTTTATTAATATCGCAAAAAATGAAAAGCGCAGAGGTGATCAAATACCACCAAAAGAAAGCTCTGTTTGTGGGAAAAAAAGGACGTATATTTTGTTTGTGTACAGCGTTGCATGACCGCGCAATTGTCAGTTAAAGTCGCACAGTGTCAAGTTGCAAAAAGTGGCCTGGACGTAAAGCAGGAAAATCCTCCGGTCCTAAAGTGGTTAAAAGAAGGCGGCTGAACATCCAGCTTCTGTCGAAGGGAAATGACAGAAAAAGGTCTGCCGATTGTCAGCGCTCTCAGACAATGACTGAGAGCGCTGACCGGTGTGTTCTGGTGGGGGGCCAGAACACAAGAGCTCTGCGGGGGAGATCGCTATATTAACATGGGGTAGTTAGTACATCAGCTCCTCCCGAGCTTTTGAGTTGTTTTTTTTTTCGTTCAGCCCACTGGGTTGAACAGAAAAAAAAACTGCTAGTGTGTATCAGGCTTAAGGGGCCAATTCATAAAACAGCAGTATGGCTGCACCACTCCATACCCCATGGCTTCCTATACTCTTCAGCAAGATACACCTCCAGCATTCTATCCTTACTCTCTGCCCTATCACAGGCCACTCTAATTAAAGTGATATAAAGGGCAGATTTGTTTTTTTATCCACTTAAGGACCGCCCCCACATACATTTACTGCGACAGGGCAGGCCTTGAGCGCAAAATCACGCACCTGTACGAGATCTTGTAGATAGGCTCTAGGGGGCGCGCGTGCCGCCAGAGCCACGCTCCCACTGTGATTGGACACAGCAGGAGCCATTCAGCATGTCTAGGGGCCGCGATGGCCGCCAGTCACCCGCGATCATTCAGGAGAATGACAGAAAGGCAGACAGTCGTTCCGTCAGACAGGAAGAGAGAGATCTTGTGTTCCTACTAATCAGGAACACAGATCTCGCTCTTCCTGCAGTAAGCCTATTCCTCCCATAGTTAGAAAGCACTCCCTAAGAGCACACTTAACCCCTCGATCATGCCTGATATTACCCTCTTCCCTGCCAGTGTCATTTTAACAGTAACAGTGCATATTTTTAGCCCGGATCACTGTATTACTGTCACTGGTCCCCAAAAAGTGTGACTTAGTGTCAGATTTGTCTGCCACAATGTCGCAGTCCCGCTAAAAATCGCTGGTCGCCACTATAACTAATAAAAAAATAAAAAGTCCATAAGTCTATTCCATAGTTTGTAAACGCTATAACTTTTGCGCAAACAAATCAATACACGCTTTTTGGAATTTTTTTACGGGGCTTAAGGAAAATTAATGCAGCCACCACATCTATGGATTGAATAGTGATATAATAAAACTCTACTCTACTGCTCTATAAAATGCAAAATATATACAAATGTTGGACTTGTTAGGATTTCACTTATAGAGTGGAAGGTTGCGCTCCATTTTTTATATCTCTAGTTAGTCGCTTGGTGTGGAAACACATCTCAATGCTGGCAGCAACCAATTACGTTTTTTTCACAAATTGTTGGTTTTGTTTTTTCACAATGGTAGCACGGTGGTTATAGTATTTAATATAGCATATCTAAAGATTAGTACATTAATTAATTATTTCGTTTTTTCAGTTTTGGTTTTAATACCAGTTCAAGTCTACCTTTATAAAGGTCCTGCTACTTTTTTTTTTATATAGTTGGTCCTGTGCATCAACCATGCCTCCCAACTGTCCCTGATTTCGAGGGACTGTCCCTCATTCTGAGCGAAGTCCCTTCTGTCCCTCTTTCCTCCTTATTTGTCCCTAATTTTGGTCTGATCTATATAGTTGTAGATAAAATGCATTATTTATCTTTCAAAAAGTCTTTCCCAGTGCTAAACCTTTTATCCATTTTCTAAATTACAGCATTTGTAGATTTCAAAGCCCAATATAAAGGAAAAGCAATGGAAAAAAGAAATACTTGTGGGTTCAACCAATCATTTTTTTGTACAATTCTTCTTTAAGGGGGGCATGAAAGGGACATGGCCAGATGTGAACAGGGCAAGACATGCTCTGCTATCCTCCTGCAATCATCTGCTTCTAGTATTGCTTACCCCGAGAATTTCACCTACAAATCTGCAGCGGAGGTCTCTAACTTCCAAGGGATGCTGTCAACTATGTTTAAAACCAAGGGGAAGGCACCACTAGACCAGCCGCAGACTCGCTCCCCATGTGGCACAGGCCCCGACTTTGCCTCTCCAATATTGGCACCAGCGTCTTTTTCACAGTGCACAGCCAGCTGCAGCGCCCTAAGATACCTCCCAATCCCAGGAACAGGAAGCAGACTCAGAGGCCATTACAAAACCCATCCTAGAAGCTATAGATGCATGCAAGGCCGCATAGACCTTTTAGCCTCTGAATGTACTTTAATCAGACATGATCTGGATAAAATAAGAGTTCGCCTCACATCAGCTGAAGATAGGATTTTAGAAATTGAAGATAATACTCATTCCCGTGGCACTCAGCTCTCTGAACTCCAGGGCCTGGGTGAGATCATTACAGCAAAGGGCTGATGATGCTGAAGATAAACAAAAAGACGGAATAATATCCGGGTGGTGGGACTGCCAGAAGGGCTGAAAGGACTAAGCCTGCAATATTTGCTGAACAGTTCTTTGAGCAATTACATTCCTTGGAAGGTCCCCCACCTGTATATGTGGTAGAGAGAGTCCATTGTGTCCCCACAGGTGCTCGACACCCTGGAGCCCCCCCCCCCCCCCAAGACCTTTTCTGGTCTGATTTCTAAACTTCAGAGATAGGGATCTGCTCCTATCTGAGGCAAGGAAGCACCAGGATCTTAAGTTTGAAAATGCACAAATAATGTTGTTCCCTAATTTCCCAGCTAAAACACAGAAGAAGCAGCGTTCTTTTACAGAGGTCTGGAGGCGCTTAACCTCCCTGGCGGTATTCTTGAGTGTGGCTCGGGGTTAACTTTCAGTACCAAAAGCGGTAACCCCGAGCCACACTCAGGATTACCCCAGAATGTTACTCACCTTCCCTGAGATCCCGGGCCGTCCTCCCCGCTGTCCTCCCCGGCCGTCCTCCCCGCCGTCCTCCCCGGCATCCTCACACTCTCTCCCAGCTCTGTGCACGACCGATTGCCGGAACTTGCCTTCCGGTTCCCTTCCCTGCGAGCGTTGCGACGCAGGGGGGTGGAACCGGCAGAAAATTCAAAAGTGTAAATAATAACGGATACCTAATGGATCACACTGTATCATACCATTTCACTACAGAATTGCACCTGGTGGCTTTTCCAGTGCCCTGCCTGTGCTTTTCCAGTGCTTTGTACCTGGAGAATTTTGAACGACCAGGGCGTCCAAAAAGTGCTCTTTTTGCACAAAAGCGTGTGGTCGCGGTGGGCGTGCTTTCTACGGCTTAGGGGAAGTGACGTCAGTTGTTAGAAGGATGTCCGGGCAATGTTCAGACCACAATGCATTTTGCTATTGCTTCCTCAGGAAGTCCCACGTTACTAGGCTTGTTAGAAGTGAGCAGTAATACGTCTTACTGAACAGGAGACAACATTACCATTTTGGCGATCCTTTCCTGTGCCAGGGGGGCACTCTTGATGTAAGCACACATCTTTCTGATTTGATTACATGTTATCATAAATGGGATTACACTAATGGGCTTCTTGTTTTCCATTTGTGGCATATATTGGGAGAGCAGTCCAGGGGACATCTTCTGGATGATAGATATAAGTGTCATCAGCTTTTACTAAACGAAGGAGGAGAGCGCTCATCCATATAGTGCCTGTATTGTGTGCAGAGCGTTATAGGTCACTGGGACCTGCCAGCTTCTAGTGAGCATTCTACTTACTATAGCTCATGAGGTGGAGTGTTTCCTTATCCTTTGTTGTTACACGGTGTTGGACACATTATATGGACTTTTTCTGGACTCTCTATCATTCACCATATTTTTTGTAGTATACTAACATCTAATTATTTTATCACATCATTTGATCTATTTATTTTTTGATATGGCACAATACTATATTTAGTTCATCCTTATTAGGATTGCCTTAGCACTAAATATTACTGATTGTCTTGGTTCACTGTCACGTTATAGTGATTGACGATTTGCACTATATTTCGTTTTTTTTATATTAGAACCAGCGCCCACTTTTTTGTTTTATTTGTTCACAGTTGTGTAGATTGCACATTTAAAGGGGCAGCAGGTAACTAACAGTGTTTATTCATTAAAAGACCAGGTGCCTTCACACAGTTTTATAAGTTACTAGTGAATATATATTTACCTCCTCCTTTTTAGGTTCAACCGCTGTATGACTTAACCACTTAAGCCCCAGGCCTATTTCTGACACTTTTTGTTTACAAGTTAAAATCATTTTTATTTGCTAGAAAATTACTTAGAACCCCCAAACAATATATATATATATATATATATATATATATTTTTTTTAGTAAAGACTCTGGAGAATAAAATGGCGGTCATTGCAATATTTTTTGTCATGCGGTATTTGCGCAGCGGTCTTTCAAACGTCATTTCTTTTGGAAAAATTACGAAAAATCACATTTCACTGCATTTAAAAAAAACTAAACAGTAAAATTAGCCCATTTTTTTCTATATTGTGAAAGATGATGTCACGCCGAGTAAATAGATACCCAACATGTTACGGTTTAAAATTTCGCACACCCGTGAAATGGCGACAAATCACAGTCAATAGAAATGTCCATAGGCGACGCTTTAAAAAATTTTAACGGTTACCAGTTTAGAGTTAGAGTGTAGCTCTTTTTTTTTTAATTATTGCTCACGCTCTGGTGATCACAGCGATACCTCACATGTGTGGTTTGAACAGCGATTTCATTCGCGGCTCGACTTCCATATACGTTTTCTTTCGTGCACGAGCTAAAGGCGATGGGGGCGGATAAAATTATTATTTGTTTTTTTCCTATTTATTTATTTATTTTTCTAATTTTAACACAGTTTTAAAAAAAAAAAAATCGAATCACTTTTATTGCTGTCACAAGCAATGTAAACATCCCTTGTGACAGCAATATGCAGTGACAGGTACTCTTTATGGAGGGATCGAGGGTCTAAAAGACCCTAGACCCCTCCACTACACTTCCATGTATTCAAAACGCCGAAAACTGCATTTTTGAATACACTCACTTTTTGAATCTGCCGCCTTTAGCAGCCTAGTAACCCGGATGTGACGTCATGGACACCGCCTCCGGGTTACGTCATCGGAGACCCGATCAAAGCCGCATCCGGCTTAGATCGGGACTCCATCCAGCCGGCGTCGGGTCTCACGATGGGACAGGATACCCGGGCAGAGCCACGGAAGGCAGGGGGGGGGCGTCCCCTCCCGCTCACCGGGGTAACGATCGAGTGGCTCCCGAGCCTCATCGGTCATTACTGCCGGAAAGCCGACCGCCGGCTCTAAACAACGTTACAGGGATGATGCCTCTAGCTAGAGGCATCATCCCGATATAACCACGCAAAGTCAGCCGACGTATGGGTACGTCACTTTGCGGTAAGTGGTTAATGGTTAAACTGGCTTCTCACGCCCATATACCCATGTTATTTCTTGGAAATTTTAATGCCATACTAGACCCTACTCTGGATTCTTCCAACCCCAACAGACCAGGATAAGCAGAGTTACACTCTTGGGCCTCGACTGCGGGGCTAGTTGAGCTGTGGAGATGGAAGCAACCTTTAGCCAGGAGTTATTCCCACCTCTCTGCCACTCATAGCTCCTTAGCTAGAATAGATATAGCATTTGGTAATGCCTCCTTATTGTCTTTACTTCAGGAGATCAATTATTTGGCAGGAGGCATCTCTGACCATAACCCATTATCTGTCACACTTGCTGTTTCAAATGGGATGAGTGGAGAGGGTTTGAGGCTGTCTCCAGGCTAGTTACATGTTGATCAGGTTAGTACCCATTTACAAAAATTTATTTCATCATTTTAGTCTACCAACATTGACTCGGCAGAGCCAAAGGTGGTATTAGATGCTTTTAAGGTGGTGACTAGGGGGGAATGTATTTCCGCAATCAAGGCCGCCCGAAAAGACCATAATTCCAAAATTATTGCTTTACAGGACAAGAAGAGTGAGTGTGGGGAGGAACATGGCGCCTCTCCATCTGATGCTACCTATGCTTCCTTGTTGGAGGTGTGGCGTCTCCTTTATCTACACTTCACGGACTTGGCACATACTGAAGCAAGGTGTAGGTCCAAATTGCATTTTGCACAGGGTGACAATGGTAAACTATTGGCTATGTTGGTAGCGGACCAGAGAACCCCAGTGAGTATACCTGCTATTAGACTGACAAATGGCGACATGGTTACAGACCCCTCTGACATTCTGACAGAATTTGTGAAATACTACTCTTCTCTGTATGTCCCCATCCCATCTTATAAATCCACTGCTTTAGATGAGCTGTTGGGATGTTTACAGTTGCTGATACTCTAATCAGACAGGGATTCACTCAAGGCTAAGATCACCCCATAGATCACCCCATAGAGATAGAAGCAGCCATTTCAGCCTTCCCCCCACGCAGAGCTCCTGGGCCTGACTGCCTTCTACAGATCCTACAAAGAACAACTAGCTCCCAGAATCAGTACCCTCTTGACACACTGTTTAGAACAAAAGTCCTCCCCACCTCAATGTTCGACGCATATATGATACTACTTTTAAAACCAGGCAAAGAACCTATGGCTTGTTTGTCCTATTGTCCAATTACCCTACTAAGCATGGACCTGAAAATTCTAACCAAAGTGTTGGCGACACGCATGGCCAAAGTCCTCTTACTTCTTTGGATAATATTGATCAAACAGGATTTATGCCCGGGAAATCAACTGACACTAACTTAAGGAGACTGTTCACTCATCTTCAACTATGCCCTGATGAGTTGCCCACAAGGGTTATAGTATCCATAGATATCCAAAAAACGTTTGATTCCATGGACTGGTAGTATATGCATAAGGTACTGCAGCTTATGGGCTTCAGGCCCAAGTTCCAAAGATGGATAGATATGCTGTACAGAAGCCCTCGTGTGGCCATCCGGCTTGGACTGTCTGTTTCTCACTTTTTTGACATAGGTAGGGGTACAAGAC
This sequence comes from Pelophylax lessonae, assembly GCF_965119305.1. Classification (NCBI taxonomy): domain Eukaryota; kingdom Metazoa; phylum Chordata; class Amphibia; order Anura; family Ranidae; genus Pelophylax; species Pelophylax lessonae. The sequence continues at coordinate 119,648,949 of NC_138770.1, read as the reverse complement.
AGGGGTGCCCACTCTCCCCATTCCTGTTCGCCTTGATGATGGAACCCATCGCAAATGCCCTTAGATCATCTTAGGCAGTTGGAGCTATCTGCTTAGGTTCTATACAGGATTGCCTAGTTCTGTATGCTGATTACCTACTTCTATTCCTCAAAGACCCTGGTCTATCTGCAAGCGGCTTTGACTATTTTCAATGGTTTGAGTTTGATATGTGTTCTGGCCTTAAAGTAAACTGGGGGAAATCATCCATATTACCTTTAGACGACAATGCAAGATCCTTGACACACCCCAACCTCCCATTACAGTGGGTCACCTTTCTCACTTGTCTAGGTGTCCAAGTTACCACTAGGGTTCAAGATTATCTCACTTTAAACCTTCTCCCACTGATAACAAAACTTATAAAAGAATAAACAGTCTTAGAAAAAACTTCCATTGTCACTGTTGGGGGGGGAAATAAGTATTATCAAAGTGTTGGGTACCCAAATCTTTTTTCAGGAAGCTAGATAGTATTATTGGGTCTTTTCTCTGGTCTCCTGGATCACCTCAAATAGGACTCAGGGTTCTGCAAGAGCCCTTGGGTCAGGGAGGCTTGGCATTGCCGTATTGGCAGAAATACTAACTGGCGGGGCAGATGGTGTTTGCAAGACGATGGGGACGGTACTGAAAGCTGCACAGCTTGGGTCCTACGAGGGTCTGAAGGTGGCACTATACAGAGGCCTTACCCAACTCCCACTTTTTTAAGATTTTTACAACTGCGTCATGCTTTTTGTAGCCAATTCCGTGAGATAAGGGTTGAGATTCTACCAAGGAATTGTTATCGGCTGAAGACCTGGCCAAAGCTCTCTTGGTAGTTTAAAAAGCACTATTCAAAAGGATGTTGTGACTAAATGTAGGGAAAGGTGGGCAACAGAGGTATCAGGTATTCAGGGAGGTCTGGGATGACCACTGGGGAAAACCTGTCAAACACCTAGTGGCATCCAGAGACAGACTGATTCAATTCAAATTTCTCCACAGAATTTACTACACCCCAGCTAAGTTAGCAATTATCTATCCCGCCTCTTCAGTGGAATGCTGGCGTTGTTCTACTTCTCCTGCTAACACTTACCATATTTTATAGAGGTGACCTCAGATTCAGGATTTCTGAATGGAGGTCACTTCCTGTGTCTCTAAGGTACTAATGGTCCCATTTCTATTGTTGGCCAGGGTTTGTCTGCTGGGTATGGTGAAGGAGGTGGGGCCATCTGTCGCACATAGAACACTCCTAAATATCTTGCTATTTTATGGAGGAAAGCTATACTTCTACACTGGAAAAAAACAGTTTGGCCCTCCCATCTCTTTTTGGAAGGGACTGGTAAACTCCATGATACCATTCTATAGGGCAACCTATCTATCAAGGGGATGTGGAAAAAAACTTGATAAAGTATGGCATTCTTGGCTTAACTCAACATCAACTGTGGGATAGCAGCCAAAAACAGGAATAATATCTTGAGATATAATAAAAGAGCTGGATAGTTTGTATTTGCTGGGGACCTTGATGGGAGGAAAACACACATCTAATGCGAAAGACAGGAAGGCTCATGGTGAATCAGAACTAATACAAGTGTCTAGGATATCTGGTGCACTATATATCCTAAACTTTACCCATTTTGGTACTTATCGGTTGCATGTCTTGCTGGTTCGGTTTGAGGATGGACTAGGGAGAAAGAGTGGGGGAGGTATATTTTGTTTTCTTTTTGGTATTTTTCTCGTCTTAGAGAGTTGTTTTATGTCTAGTTTTGATACAGTGTCACAACCCAGGGGCTTTGCCCCATAGGAGGCGTTTCTCTACTTACACTGCCTTAAGGTTGTATTGTTTTATACCTTCTTTGTTATGTATAATGCGAAAATCCTAATAAAAATATTTTTTTAAAGGGGGCATGGCAGGAGGTGTGTCTAATGCCTACATACTTTTGCTAATAGGTGTCCCTTATTCCCATCTCAGAAAGTTGGGAGGTATGCATCAACTACAGTGTGTGTGTCCTAAAAAGATACACATTTGTAGGTTGTATGTGCAACACCCTACACCTGGGCCTCACAACTGCTACCCCACCAAGCATGAAGCGTGGAACTGTTTTGGTTTACTGATCTTATTAATGTGCACCAAGAATCAGAGGGGTTCTCCAGGCACACAGGAAAGCATTCAGTAATACACTAGGCACTGAAGCATATCATTAATAGCTTTAGTTTGTCTCTAAACTAAATGAGAATTGCAGGATTCCAAAAAAATAAACATTCATACTTACCTACTATATGTACATGCAACATCAATCCAATGCTGCATCTGTTAGCTGCCCCCTCTACACTTAGAACTGAGTAATCAAAGACTGCTGATCACTCAGTTCTCAGTCCTCAGTGAGCAGAAAGCGGTAACTGTCAGTCACCAGCTCTCGGCTATGCCCCTTCAGTGCTCACTGGAACGCCGGGCTCTGGAGGGGTTGGTGTGGCTGGCTCAGGCTCTTAGCAGTGCACTGAGAAGCTGTGCCAGCTGCCAGTCAAGCATCTGGGCAGATCCCAACATTATTGTCGGGATCCTTGCAAAGTCTTGACTGGCTCTGTGACACCAGCTGAATCTGGGCCCCAGGAGTCCAGAACTAAGTGCACTCCTATGACCTCAAGGAGAAGTATGGTTAAAAGAGCTTTGGCCATACTTCTCCTTTAATATAATACCTTTGCACATTGGGAATCAAACTGAGACTGAGAGTAAACATTTTGAAACAATAGGGTTCAGTGCATTACCTAGGTTTGTACTTTTAATGTGTTTGCAGAAGCTGGGATATGGAGAAGAGTAATCACTGGGCAGGGAGGGTGACCACGCTTTATCACCTGTCTATTATAGAGACAAATGGGTTAACTACCTGGCTATTCAGTTTAGCAGGGGTATGCAACTCACAAGAATGGAGGAGCAAAATCACAAATATTTTGGCAGGCAAAGAAGTGAATGTATTTATGTATTTTAACTGTGCATTTAACTGCTTGCCTGGAGTGTACCTTTTATATAAAGTAGAGAAAATTTTTGGAAGTGCTAATTTGGACTGAAATCAAGAAAGATTCCACCTCTGACGACCAAAATGCCTGCTGTTTTATGCTTTGTCTTCAAGATCATAGACAACACCATTCACATTCTATCGTCTTTTGCTTTTCATTGAACCTATTGTTGAAACTGAATGTAATTTGAGCTGTAATGTGAATTGCACAAGAGCCTGTCCTCCTTGAATACATGTTGGTAAACCTGCTGTGCGGTTCTCACTTTCACCATCCATTCAGATTTATAATCCTTTGTACCTTAACAGATTCTTTGTTGTGGGATGAGAATAGGGAAAGAAGCTGCTATCTCTGATAAAGTTTAACACACTGTGTGCTTTGTGTCTTCGTTTTGCAGCATTCTGCTGAATTGTTGGCCGTTGTCCGTCTACCCTTCATCCATCCAAGTTATCTACTCAATGTGGTTGACAATGAAGAGTTGATAAAGTCATCAGAGGCTTGTCGAGATTTAGTAAACGAAGCAAAGCGGTATCACATGCTCCCACACGCCCGTCAGGAAATGCAGACTCCACGCACAAGGCCAAGACTATCAGCAGGTATAAGATGTGGTGATGGAACAGATCATAACAAATGATTGATTGGAAAGAATGATAAAGTGAACATAAGATGCTGCCCCTGACTTATGAGGGAGGTCACATGGTCAGGCACAATTGGACTGGCTTTAGGAGAAACTTCGTGTAGAGCAGTGGTCCTCAACTTCGGTCCTCAGGGCCCACTAACAGGCCAGATTTTAAGTATTACCTTGGGGAGATGCAGACTAGAGTACTGCAATCACTGAGCAGCAAATTATATCACCTGGGATGTATTTCAGTTATCTTGCAAATCTGGCCTGTTAGTGGGCCCTGTAGGCCAGGGTTGAGGACCACTGCTGTAGAGCATTCTCTTAGCTTGTAAAATATCTATCTTGTTAGTCACAATCATCTAGACTTGTTCCATAATGTTAAGGATATTTTTTAGCTTGATCAAACCCCTTTTTCAGCTGTAATGAACTGGAGAAGTGACGTGGATGAGCAGGAAAACCTCTTCAGCATTACAAAATAAGTCCACTTAAATGTGATTACTGCCAGACATATAATGACTTAAATAAATGAAAACCCTCACATGCATTCTAACTTGTAAGCTTGGAATAGGCAAGCTAAGCCCAAAAGTAAGTTCACTGAGAAAGAAAAAGGGCAAAGCAGTAGTCTGGTACCTGCTTCTTGGGAAGGAAAACAATAGTCGTCAAGACAACAGTGATTTGGGATGCCTAGTCCACCTCTGTTGTCTTTGGAATACTCTTCCAAATTGCATGCAATCTAATGGATAGCTTTTAAAATGTACATTTTCTACATTCGTTTAGATTTAAAAAAAAAATATACACTTATGCTTTTTGAAAAAGGCACATAATAGTGAAATGGTCCAAGCATTGCCATTTAGGGGCCAGGATGGAATTTGCCCCAAAACTTTTACCAGAAGGTTTTTGTTTTCGGTAGTGGACTAAGTTTAGAAGCTCAGTCACGCATTTTAAGATCTAATGCCTCTTACTCCCAGCATGCCATTATTTTTTTGTTAATGTCCTAGGAGGACTTGTTTTGTCTGTCAAGAAAAATGTAATGTGTTTTTTGCTAGCCATTGTTCGTACTATTGTTTATTCTTCAGTCAAGCTTCTCCTACAAGCTGCTGCAGCTAGTTTCTGTGCTCATCTATACAGATCAGCCTTTGGAGGCCAAACTTGGACCCAACTGTACACGATGACTGGACAGCACCTGGGCACTGGGCTCTTTGTGAAACTTTCCAAACTTGAATTAACTGTGTTAGTCACAAATCACTTTCTGGATCCAGAGTGGTAGAACAGCTTCTGGTCTGATTCCGTTTTTGAAGACTTACTTTGTAAGTCAAAGGTTGCTTGTGAACAAGACCTCTGGACACCAATACTGTATTACCCCTGTTTTTTTCAATTGGTTCACTGAGAAAAGGGCTAATGCTTACGAGAGATTGAGCACTGAAATAATTCCTTAGGTGCTCCTTTACCCACCATTTAGTGGGCTGTTCCCACAGTGGATCTAGCAATATCCTGTCCTAACAAAACTCTGACAATCACCATGAGACTGGCCAGTTTTTAGGAATTCCATTGACAAAGGCTTGAAGATTTCTTTCAAAACTTTTTTGTCTTACTGGCCCTGCATTGCCATCTTCTCTGTCTGTGATGCTAGTCTTCCACACTTTAGGGAATGGACTAGGGCCAAAAGAAGAGATCCTTTCCCCTTCAAACTGATCCTCTGTTTGTGGAGTGTTGTGAGCTGAAAAGCTACTGCAAGGACAAATTAGTAGATGCCTTTCTACTTATGTCCAACATGAGTCTCCTGTCGGTAAACATGTAAAAGTCTCTTTGGCTCAACTGTTGAGCTCTCCAAACCAAAAGGGAGCATCTGCCCTATTTTGAATCACAAGGCCTTTAACTTCTTCATTTGTGTCTTTACATTTTGTATGAAATCCAACAGGTCTGTTATAGCCTCCCTCCATCAGGGAGACTTTCTGGCCTCTGTGAATATCAAGGATGCATACTTCTATTGCTTTGCTTTGGGTCCCCAGAACATCCTGCCTGTGGCATTGCCATTCAAACTCCTGGTCTGAACTGCCCACTGCTGATGCATTTTCTGATTGACAAGCCTCCTCTGCCCCAGCTTCGCCCGCACACACAACTGTCATTACCTCCATTTCCCTATGCATTATATGATGGATATGGCATGCAGACAAATAGAAAGTTCTCCTCCCAGGGTTTAAAGTAGCCTATTATTTTGAGGGACGTGAAGACATTACTGAGATAGTAAATCCTTTATTACATGAAAAGTGAGTAATTTTAGTAATTTTCATTAGCACTTTTTTAGAGATTTAGTAGAGCCTGGGGAGAGTGATCTGGAAATGCCGGATCTGGGAGTTCTTCTTTAAGATCTTCCATAGGTTGCTAGCCTCCCTTTCTTTGAAAAAGACTTTTGTTCAGGGTGTCTCTCATGTGGCTTTCCCTGTGCATTCACTCATGACTTTGTGGCATACAAAGTTTAGACCTTTTTACACTTCAAAAAACACTTTTGAACCTGGCTAGAATTTTCTCCTTTCCACTTCCTCCAAACGAACCATTTATGGTCATACATTAGAACAAAGTGGTGTTGAGGCCTAGAGCCCCCTTCTTTTGTAAGACTGTTTTGGGTTTTCTCTTCGTTTTACTTCCATCCCTCTGTCTGGTGCCAGTGCATCAGATGAAGAACTCCTTTAAAGTGGTTCTAAAGCCCAAAGGTTACTTTTACCTTAATGCATTCCCTGCATTAAGGTAAAAAGCATATTATAGCTTTCTCTCCTCCCCCTTTCCTGTGTGAAGAAGAGATCCAGTGCTGTTTACAGCTGTATCTCTTCTTCCCTCTCTTCCTCTTCACACAGGGACTTGGCTCCTGCTGCTGCCAATCAAATGCAGTGAGGAGGATGCAGGGGACAGGGCTAAGGTGGAGCACAATGCCATAGACACACACAGCTCAGCAGCAAGCACGCACTGTGTGCTCCCATAGCAAGTGGCTTGCTATGGAGGCACATGAAGAAGAGGAGGAGCCAAGATCGCCAGGAGGAACCCGCTGAAGAGGAGGTCTGGGACCGCTCTGTTTGATAGCATTGCACAGAGCAGGTGATTATAACACGTTTATTATTTTAATTTAATTTTTTTTTTACTTTTAGTAACACTTTAATTGTCTAGATAAAGTGTGTGTTGTGCGTGTCTAAATCACAGCTGCTGTTTCCATCAGAATGAATGATCTCTCTTCCTAATGATAAAGGGGAACCAACTTCTCACCCCACTATTTCTTGGAGGCTCAGACAGATCATCATACAAGCTTATTGGTTTAATGATTAGGTTTAACCCTTCCCTGTCAAGGTGCACTAAATCTGAGAGTGCTTATTGGGCTTTTTGGCATCAGGCATCTGTTTTGCATATATATGTCAGCACAAGGCTGACACCTGGTCTTCTGTCCACAAATTCTGCAAGTTTTATCAGGTGGATGTTCAGGCTTCAATTAAAGCCAGGTTTGGCTGTAAGGTCCTTCAGGTGACTCAATGAAGTCCCATTTTTTTCCAGTTTGTATTCCTATTGAGAAAATTCCCCTTAACATCTTAGACCAGAGGACTTCAAACTATGGTCCTCCAGTTGTTCAGGAACTACAATTCCCATCATGTCTAGTCATGTCTGCTAATGTCAGAGGTTTACAATGCCTAATGGGATGTGTAGTTCTGCAACAGCTGGAGGGCCGTAGTATGAGGATCCCTGTATTAGACCAATAATGGAGGTCACAGACAGCAATAAAGACCTGACAGAGGTTCTGACCTAACAACTTCTTTAAAAAAAATGACTTTTGGCTGGCAATGCTAAATGGAAATCTGAAAAAATAATCATACAATCAAAGTATATATTGATGGCACTGTTTGACCAAGCATTTGAAAGAGTCTCTTAGTAGGAACCATAGGGAGAACATGGGCCTTAGTCATAAAGGGATTGTGGCTTGCAATGACTGCAGTTCTAACAATACAAAAGTGGGTGACACTAGTCTAAGTTCAAGGGTGAAACTACAGTTTTTAGTGGCTTTTAGTGGTTTCCTTAGTAAGGAGTGGCTTACATCAAAAAAGATATGGCATCCATTTTACTAAATATTAAAGTGAATTTCAATATTTTAAAATCTGCAGAGTTCATTAAATAATACTTGGTGATTCTGGTATGAAGATCCTTGTTCACACATTTACTGGTATAGGGTGACAACACCCTGTCCTGTATCTCAATTGCGCATTTCATCACACATTACATGGGTATTGTTCATTGCTGTTATCATTAGTAAACCCACCCTGAGAAATGCTGTGCAGTAGTCACTGTCCTGCATGTAGCCAGGAAGTGACTATAAAGAAGCTGCAGGAGATCATCTGGAGTGACATGCAACAAAAGGATGAAAAAAAAGTGATAACAAATGTTGTTTATGACACACAATGCAAATAAATGTCATTTAATGAGAGATTACCCCTACTTGTTGGAACAACAGCATCCAAAGTTGTGTGGGTTTCCCAGTCTGGCATATTTGCAATATTTTCTATTCATAACTACATCTTATATGTTCTCAACAAAATGCAAAACTGTCCCTTCGGGTCCTGTGTAAAAAAATTACCACTAGCCTTTTGCATAATTGCCAGTGTTACTGGGGTATTTCGATATCTTTGTTTAGATAAGCCATCTGTTAAGCTATACCCAAATCTGCCCACATTTCACACATTTGTCAAACTTCTCCTTGTTAAGATGCCAAAACCAAGTCTTGAAATCATTACTGCTAAATATACTGTATGTAATGATTATTAAAAAGAGCCATGGAATTGATCATGTTAAGGTCTTCCCTTAAGCTTTTCTAACTGTGGACATGGTTTTACATTATAATTCATTCATTAGTTTGCCTTGTATCTACTGTATAAGAAATGAAACCAAGGCGCTCAAAATCCAAATTTACTTTTATATTATATAATACAGGTCGATAAATTACCATGAATTCCATGAAGTCTGTCTTCCAAATATAGTATTTCAGTTCTTGATAGATACTGCAGTTTAAATTCCCACTGGTTCATTTTATCCCTTGGCCTCATGCCACAGTCAATAAAAAGTGGTGTATTACCTATTTGAGCTTTCTTGTTTTTAGAATTCAGAGTGCCAAATCAGTAAATGAATTGTAAATTATGAGATTCTGACTTTAGGGGTACCAGTTCCAAAAATGGCAAGATCTCCCCACTAGTGACTGTGGGATAAGTATATACTAATGCTAAAATATTAGAAGTCTGTTTATAAAAGATACCTATTGCATGCTTATTCATTGACTGGGTCCATTAAAGGACAACTCTATCTTTAAAACAATTGTTCTTTGATCAATTCCCTGCAACACCATGAATGCAGACTACCTTCTAACGATCATGTGCCAAGCAAGTGTTTGTGCAAGTGGACAAGGGTGGCTGGAAGGCTAATTTCACCTTTGGGACCATATTTAGGGTTTTAACATGAAGCATGTTAACATTTCCCACCCCTAAAATACACCCTACTTGCCGGGTTCTCCCCACAGGTTGTGTCTGTTTTTGAATTCAGTGCAGCTGTACAAGGCTTTACCCACACAGCTGCATCATCCATTTAAAGAGATTTGTGACCATGTTTGTGCGAAGTGCTTAGACACAGCCGCTTGCACTCTCCACTGAAAGATTGACAGGGTTGGGTGACAACACTAGAGCACAACTGATAGACAAGGACATAGCACTGTCGCCCTGTAACACCTCTGTAACACAAAATGCCTTAACAAGGATCTTAATTGCAGGATCACCAAGTATTATTTTTAGATAAAGCTCCAAATGTATTATATAAATATTAATAATAAAAATACCTTTTATATACATTAACATGTTAAAGCTTGTATGATATTTTGGGGATTGGGTTTACTTACACTTAAAGCTGGCGACACGGCTGCAAACATTATGATTTAAATCTTAATCTCTTAATCTAATTTACCGAGCACCATGTAGTGCAAGGATCTTCCTGAAACTCAGTGTATTGCTGGTAAGCCCTTGCACTATACAGTATAGTTGGCATTTATAAAGGAGATTATATTGCACGATAGGAAGCGTTGGTCACTAGGTTTTTGATTTGTCTAGCACTAGTCTATATGCTGTTACAAGTGCCTTTCTCTAATTTCTTTGTTGTAGGTGTAGCAGAAGTCATCGTTCTGGTTGGTGGTCGGCAGATGATAGGAATGAATCAGAGAACATTAACGGCTGTGACGTGTTTAAATCCACAAATCAACAAATGGTATCCACTGGCCAGCCTTCCTTTCTATGACCGAGAATTCTTCAGTGTGGTCAGTGCAGGAGACAACATCTACCTATCAGGTGACTTGCCAAAATTAATTTCAAACATTACTTACTGGTGTGCATAATGGAACAGTTAAAAGGATGTAGCGCCCTCTTGACCCCCGGCATCAGGGAGGGCTGACATTTCACCTCAGGGTGCTGGTTCTTATGCATGGTGGGTGTAAACGGTTGCAGAAAAGATGGGCGCGAGACACTTTTAGGATGAACAAAAGAGAGTTTATTGCTCTTAACAGAAAAATGCGGAAGAGAGGGTTAAGGCACAGGACACCCTAGAACTGTAGGCAGCCATATCATCAGACTCCAAAAACAAAACAGCCAGGTAGACAGCAATACAGAACAAAGGCCTTAGGCCTGCACCCAATGTTCTGCATCTACCTAGCAACAGATCTTTCCTATAGCAACCAAAAACTCACAACACCCTGCAGCGTTTCCTTGGATTATTCCCTTTTTGACGCTTTCCCAGCTTCTCCACGTTTCCTTGCCCATGAAGAGTTACCTCTGGTACTTCATCACAGAACTCCATCCTTTTCCTCATTCCTGCAGGCAACATGAGGCTCTCGCTCTCTGGCAAAGCCTCTCCCATGCCCCCAGGCAGAAAACAGGCTCTCTCTGGCACAGCCTTGAGCACATGACCAGGCATCACCCAACACAGCTGTTCCTCACACATCAACATCAGACCAAGGTCTGGGTGAGAGGACCCCAGTCACCTGACTTCCTCCATATATGTACTCTCTCCCAGGATGCTAAATGACCTGAAACTCCTACTGATTGGCTGAAAGAGATATGCATATTTATTACTTTATATAGTCTCGCTGCAGCTCATCGTACTAATGCCAAAGGCAACAGTGCCACCTATTGACAGAAGAGAGGAACCACAGTTAAACCAGGCTTAGGAGAAAAACCAAATGATCACAGAGACTATAAATCAGCAAGGTTAGCTACCACCTAGCACAGCTAAATTTACCAGTAGCACCTGTTTAAGACAAGGGCACTACAAGGGAAATCATCGCTTAACATTTTTAAAAATTGCTACGATACTTATCCTAAATCTTTTTTGTTTAACAAATTATACATCCTGACATATCAGATATTAAGCTAAAAGTAGGAGTGCCAGAACTCTAAATCAAAACTAGTGTACTCGGGTAAACCCTATACAGCTTGAGACTTTACATATTGGGGTATTGTAATCATTTACCAATGGATGGCGTTGTTGAGCATTGATCAGTGGAACAGAATTGTAATCAGCACTGATAAAATTTTAAACTTCTTTAATTGTCTCACTATGAGAACATTGTGATGGATTGAAGGTTCTTTCTCCTGCAGCTTAAAGAGTCACTACTGTACCCCAATATTAAAAGTCTAAAACTGTATTGAGTGCACCGCAATTCACTCATTTTGGTTTACAGTTCTGGCACTCCTACTTCCAGCCTAATATCTGTTGTGCCAGGTTTTTTCTAATGCGTTAAACAAAAAAGATGTAGGGGGATGACAATAACGTCACACAGAACCTTAACACAGTCAACCTCTTTTGCATTGCTCAGTGGTGTCCGTATAACACTTTTAAGGGGGGGTTATTGGAGGGGAAGTGTTTAGGCAGCTTTTATGAAGCACAGGGGAGACCTCCTTAATGTAATGATGTAAATTCATATTCCGATGGTTAGAGATGACAAGTGGAGCTAAATACCTGCAGACTGTAAATAAAAGCGTTGTCCACAGCCTATACAGTATTTGAGTGAGGAGTGGACCAAAAGGCTAGTTAAACAGATTTAGCTGTATATTTTTTATCAGCTGAGACATATCACATGTATGTAATGTCCTTTACAGTTCACTGTTTCCTATAATCTTCCATGATATGTCCTTTGCAGTCAACTGTTTCCTAAAATCTTCCATGATATGTCCATTACAGTCCACTGTTTCCTAATCTTCCATGATATGTCCTTTACAGTCCACTGTTCATTATAAGCTTGCAAAATATGTTCTTTGCAATCCACTATTTCCTATAAGCTTCCATGATATTTATTTTACAACCCACTGTTCACTGTAAGCTTCTAAAATATGTCCTTTCACTGTCCACTATTCCCTATTAGCTTCCATGATCTGTCCTTGCACAGTCTACTATTCCTTATTAATTTGATCAATCCAAGCATGGCTAGTGATAATTGAAAAAGCTAGCAGAATAGGGAATTCTCTAATGGCATGGGTTTTTTTTATTTAATTTCCTATTCTGTATTAACTGCAATGTACACACAGGAATTTGCTTCAATATGCGTTTTGTAATATTTTGGGTTTTCTGTTATGTAAGTAAAATTCACCACTGTGCTGGCTTCTATATGTTTAGTATTAGTTGGGATTACGGTATGTCTCTGGAGTTTGAATTATTCAAAGTCAGACTTTCCTACTATTAACCACTCTGTGTGGGGTCCAGACCATTTCCACTTCCCCTTCTACACTTTCTCTACTCTTCAAGTGTATCTAGTCCCAAAAACAAAAATTGTATACATTGTAGCCTAACAATTGTTTAAGTATGGTCAAAAATATAAAAGAAAATATAAAAATGTAAGCCACACTCCAAAATGTATCTATCTTTTCTGTGCTTATTAATGATCAAAAAAGGCTGCACACAATATTGTCTCCACCTGAAACCAACCTTTCTTGATATGTTTCACCACTACTGGCTTGCTCACAAGAATAGGAGAAGGGGTCATTTTGAGCAAGTCTGCAGTGGTGAAACACGTCAAAAAAGGTTGGTTTCGGGTATGACATTATTGTATGCAGTCTTTTTTAATTATGACTATGACTATTAAACACAGAAAGAAGATATATGTTTTGGAGTGCAGCTTACATTTTTTATATTTTTGACTGAAAGCGGAGCCAAAGGTTTAGGTACGTTCTTGCATCAAATATGGTGGGTGCATTCGATTTTATTTCAAGGCCGTTTTCCTTTATTTTCACCTGGTGATCTGTCCAGTGAGGTTATTATTTTTCATCTTCTTTTAACCACTTAAGCCCCGGAAGATTTTACCCCCATTCCGACCAGGGGGTATTTTGCGATTCGGCACTGCGTGAATTTAACGCACAATTGCGCGGTCGTGCGACGCTGTACCTAAACGAATTTGACGTCCTTTTTTTCCCACAAACAGAGCTTTCTTTTGGTGGTATTTGATCACCTGTGCGATTTTTTGATCACGCGCTATAAACAAAAAAAGAGCGTCAATTTTGCAAAAATAGCAATATTTTTCACATTTTTTTATATGAAATTCCCCCAAAAAAAAATGTAAAAATCAAAATTTTTAAAAATTTTCGGCCAATTTGTTGTATGCTACCTATGTTTGGTAAAAAAAATCGCAAAAAGCGTATTTTGATTGGTTTGCGCAAAAGTTATCGCGTTTACTAACAAAGGGAAAGATTTTTGTCATTTTTGTTGTTTTTTTTTTTAACGCGTAATGGCGGCGATCTGCGATTTTTTTTGCGGTACTGCGACATTGCGGCGGACAGATCGGACCCTTGACTGACATTTTTGACACTTTTGGGGTTACCAGTGACATTTCTACAGTAATCAGTGCTATACATATGCACTGTTACTGTAAAAATACACTGGTAGTGAAGGGGTTAACTTTATTTGGAAGGGAGGGGCTGTGTGTGTCCCTAGGGGCGTGGTTTCTACTGTGATTGGCTGTGGCTCTAGCTGTAAGGACACTGATCAACGGATCTACATACCAGATCCGTTTTACCAGTGTCTTTGCAGCGAGGAGAATGACAGGCAGTTTGTTTACACAAGCTGCCTGACATTCTCCCTCTCCCCCGCCGATCGCCGAGTGACCGGCGGACATCGGGTCCGCTGGTCACACGCGCGGGGGGGTCCGTGACCACGCGGGAGCGGGAGCGCGCCCCCGGGGGCGCGCGCTCGCTCCCTAGACCCTCACAAGCAAGCAACGTAGCCCTACGTTAGTTTGCCTGTGAGGGGCTGACCGCCGACGTAGATAGTCGTGCGGCGGTCGGCAAGTGGTTAATAGACCAAGCTGTAAAGGAAAACCACTTAAGACCAGACCAGGGGGTATTTTGCGATTCGGCACTGCGTGACTTTAACGGACAATTGCGCGGTCGTGCGACGCTGTACCTAAACGAATTTGACGTCCTTTTTTTCCCACAAACAGAGCTTTCTTTTGGCGGTATTTGATCACCTGTGCGATTTTTTTGATCATGCGCTATAAACAAAAAAAGAGCGTCAATTTTGCAAAAATAACAATATTTTTCACATTTTTTATATGAAATTCCCCAAAAAAAAAGTAAAAATCTAAATTTTTTAACATTTTCGGCCAATTTGTTTTATGCTACATATGTTTGGTAAAAAAAATCGCAAAAAGCGTATTTTGATTGGTTTGCGCAAAAGATATCGCGTTTACTAACAAAGGGAAAGATTTTTGTCATTTTTGTTGTTTTTTTTTTTTAACGCGTAATGGCGGCGATCTGCGATTTTTTTGCGGTACTGCGACATTGGGGCGGACAGATCGGACCCTTGACTGACATTTTTGACACTTTTGGGGTTACCAGTGACATTTCTACAGTAATCAGTGCTATATATATGCACTGTTACTGTAAAATTACACTGGCAGTGAAGGGGTTAACTTTATTTGAGAGGGAGGGGCTGTGTGTGTCCCTAGGGGCGTGATTCTAACTGTGATTGGCTGTGGGTTGAGCTGTAGGAACACTGATCAACGGCCCTACATAGTAGAACCGTATGATCAGTGTTTCTACACAGGGGAGAATGACAGGCGGCTTGTTTACATCAGCCGCCGGCCTTTCTCCCTCTCCCCCGACGATCACAGAGTGACCGGCGGACATCGGGTCCGCCGGTCACACGCGCGGGGGGGCCCGTGACCGCGCGGGAGCGCGCAGCCAGTGGCGCGCGCTCGCTCCCCAGAGCCTCGCAGGCTAGTGACGTACCGATACGTCACTCTGTCTGTGAGGGGCTGACCGCCGCAGTATATGTACTTGTGGCGGTCGGCAAGCGGTTAAAAGGTGTTAGCTAAAGTTTGGCTTTAATTTATTAGCCACTTATGTAAAGTCCATTTAAATCTACTAGTCTATCTTATACTACTCTCCCCAGACAAAGCTGCTGTCCAAGGGTGTCTCTGGCGCTTCTCAATAGATAAAGGAGACGCCCTAAGACCAGAATTGTGTTAATGGCTGAATCACCAGGTGAAAGTAAAAGAAAACAGTCTTAAAACAGAAAACAAATGCAGACACCACATCTGGTAAGCTGCATATATTAACATTTTGTTTTTTAGTTTATATACACTTTAAATTGCATGTATAATTTCTACCTGTCATTACCTCTGTGTAAACTTGAGAGTTACTTGAAACAATACATTTCGGGTATGTTAGATTTTATCATTTGTATTCAAAAGCAGCAAAGTTGCCGGAAGAAGTCCTAAGGGGTTACAATCCTACACTAAAGTGTTCTTAAAACTTTTTGGAAGGGTGTTATAGAAAATAAGGCTGGGAAGGTTTTTCCAGCTCCTGAGCTGCAGGGGGCATCTTAATGAGAGCATTCTGTTTATCTGGCTGATAAAATTGGTAGGATGTTACTGTATCATAGTATTACCCAGCACTGTTTGATGAATAAGCTCTGTAGAAATAACAAAGAAAATCATCTCCTTTGCCTGGAGAGCAATAAATCCAAGGCCTTGATGGGCAGGCTTTTAAATCTTCATTTTCTCATGTAGGTCAGTGGGGACCAGGGTGCAGATGGTATTAGGCTGAGCCCAATTTAAAATCTGCAGCCTTCTGCAGGCTTACTTATAAAGAATTTATATTTTTCTCTTTAGCTTTACTTTCTATATCTGAACCTTACACTTTAACTAGAGCATCAATGGCTGTACTGCATTTCCAGTGCCTAATGACATACAATGTACAATCAGAAGATAGGAAACAATGTATTATTATTCTCATTATTATTATACAGGATTTATTATTTATCAATGTATATGTATTTGTATTTGTTTTAGTGCCAACCATTTGTGTAGCACTTAACAATATACAGCAAGACAGTACAGTTACAATAAAATAAAATACATAAGGGTTAAGAGGCCCTGCTCATAAGAGCTTACAATTTAATAGGGTGGGGCAAGTGGAATAAAAGGTGATACCTGGGAGGAAAGAGCTGATGGAAGTAAAATTTCAGTTTGTTAAGTAGAGGCTGGATAGGCTTCCCTGAAGAGATGAGTTTTCAAGGATTACCTAAAGGCAGCCAGAGTAGGAGATAGCCAAACAGATTGAGGTAGAGAGTTCCAGAGGATGGGAGAGGCTCTGGAGAAGTTCTGGAGACAAGCATGGGAGGAGGAGACAAGAGAGCTAGAGAGCAGGAGATCTTGGGAGAAGTGGAGAGGACAGTTTGGGTGATATTTTGAGACAAGATTAGTAATGTAGTTCAGGGCAGAGTTGAATGTTATTGTTAGTATTTTGAATTGAATACGCTGGACAACTGGTAGCCAGTGGAGGGATTGGCAAAGAGTGGTGGCAGACACTGAGCAGTTGGTAAAGTAGATGAGTATGGCAGCAGCATTCATGATTGACTGAAAGGTGAATAGCTGAACAGGTAGGCCTAAGAGAAGGGAGTTGCAATAGTCCTTGCGAGGGATAACAAAGGAGTGAATAAGTAGCTTGGTGGTGTCATTAGTTAAAAAGAGGATAGTTTTAGAGATTTTATGGAGGTGAAGGCTACAAGCTTTTGACAGTGATTGGATTTTGGGAGTAAAAGGACAGCTTAGAGTCTAAGATTACACCTAGTACCCTGGCGTGAGGGGAGGGACTGATAGTTGTATTATTGATCTTTATGGAAAAGTCAGGGAGGAGAGCATGGGCAGGGGGTAATATTACAAGCTCGGTTTTAGAGAAATTTAAATCACAATACATAATACTTTTAGAAAATTAAAGTGCAATTGGTGCAAAAATGTGCATGAACAATAAGTCCTTTAAAGTGCTGGTTATCTTGTTTTTGCAGTGCCAGTATGTTTCAACAAGTGCCATTGTGTTCCCCTCCTTATGTGCCCTTACTCACCAACTAGTGATGGGTTAAACACCTGTGTTTCATTTATAATCCTCTAGTGGCAAAAATGTTTTTTTACTTTCTTTTGTGACTCCAGCAGGTAGGTCAAAGAACCTCATGAATGTAGGAAGATAGAATCGGGAGAAATCCATAGTGTAATTCAGCTTTTAGCAGCTTCTGAGAACGCTTCCTAGGTGGAGCGAAATGCATTAAGCTGGTGGATACTTCTGGTTATGTCACGTCTGCTCTTTGGAATGCAAACCATGACTTTTGAATTCCAGAACAGCGTCATTACATGCTAACATACAAGAGGAGAGTTTTATAAGTGAACAATTGGCTTTTATATGTTTTTTTAACAATAAAAACTGAATTACACTATAGATTTTTCCTGATTCTATCTCCCTGCACTCACATGAGGATCTTTGACCTATCTGCCGGAGTCACAAAAGAAAGAAAAAAAATGTTTTGGCACTGCAGGATTATTTTTAAAAGACACAGGCCAACAACAACCAAATGCCCCAAGCGCTGACAACTGCGAAAACGTACTGTGTAATGACCCAAACAAACCTGGTGCTGCCATCAGAAAACAGTACAAAATGACCATCCAGCAGGCAAACAGGAGAGACAGCGCTACACAGGTATGTAAAATCTTGGTGGTACACAGTTAATACTAAAAACGATGTCCAGGGTAGCAGTTTATTTGCAAACAGGATAATAGCCACAAGTCACAAAAGAAAGAAAATTGGATTTTTGTCTTCCTGTAAAATCCTTTTCTCTGAGTTCATTGACGGACGCAGTCTCTGATCTTCAAATCAGTAGGGTTATACTGCCCCCTACAGGACTAGGACACTAGGCAGAAAAAAGTTCTGGCTACGCCTATGGGCAGTCCCAGGGGTTTTACCCTCTCTCCCTGCAAAGCAGTGTCAGAAAAAATAATACCAACCCAACTCAAATAGAGCGGTGGGTACTGTGTCCGTCCATGAACTGAGAGAAAAGGTTTTTACGGTAAGACAAAAATCCAATTTTCTCTATCGTTCATTCACGGACGCAGTCTCTGATCTTCATATCAGTAGGGACGTCCCAAAGCAGTGCCATAAAAATGAGGGGTGGAACAGCAGAAAAATAATTCCCCAAGGCTAAACCATAGCCAACCAGGCAACATAGGACTAATTAGAACAACAAGATGAGACCCACCTGAAAAAACAGTAAACACCCTCAAGGGAGACTAAAACACCCTTAAATGGCAGCCTGCAAAACTTTGCAGCCAATAGAGGCATCTGCATATGCCAGCACATCCACCTTGTAAAACTTTGTGAAAGTGTAAACAGACGACCAGGTAGTCGCCTTGCAAACCTGAAGCACAGGCGCCTGATGACGAAAAGACCAGGAAGCACTAAGCACCCGAGTAGAATGCGCTTTAACAGGGATAGGTGGAACCTGACCCTTAATTGAATAAGCCTGCACAACTGTCTGTCTGATCCATCTGGAAATAGTTGCAGCAGACGCAGGCAGCCCTTTCCCTGGGCCATCCGGGAGTGCAAAGAGTGAATCTGACTTTCAAAAAAAACATAGTAGTCGCCACCCCGAGTGCCCGAACCACATCCAAAGTATGTAGTGCAATTTCCTTAGAATGTTTAGGCTTAGGACACAAAGAGGGTAATACAATGTCCTCATTTAAGTTAAAAATGCAAACCACCTTTGGAAGGAAGGACGGATCCGGACGAAGTACCACTTTATTCCTGTGAACGACCAGATAGGGAGAACCACAGGACAGCGCCGCCAGTTCCGACACCCTGCGCATAGAAGTAATAGCCACCAAGAAGACCACCTTCTGGGATAAGGTAAGCAGAGGAATCTCCCGAATACTTTCAAAATGAGGTTTCTGGAGAACCGACAGCACCAAATTAAGGTCCCAAGGTGGCAAAGGAGGTTGCCCTGGAGGTGCCAAGTGTCGCAACCCCTGGATAAAGCTACGCACCAGGGAATGGGTGGCTAGTAGCCTTTGGAAGAAAATTGCCAAGGGCAAAACCTGACCCTTGATAGTACTCAAGGCTAACTTTTGATCAACTCCGTTGAAGGAAAGCCAAGATCCGAGCCACTGAATAAGAGTGAGGGAGAACTCCAAGAGACTCACACCACGCAATATACGACTTCCATTTACGATGATAGATCTTCCTAGAAGTCACTTTCCTCACTTTAAGCAGAGTAGGAATCACTGAAACAGACAAACCCCTGTCCTTTAACACCTGGCTTTCAACAGCCAAGCCGTCAAAGCCACTAACTGTAAAGCAGGATAGAAGATTGGCCCTTGAGACAGTAGATCCTCCCTGAAAGGAAGTCTCCAAGGATGGTCTGCGACTAGCCTGACCAGGTCGGCGTACCAAGCTCGGTGAGGCCAGTCCGGAGCCACAAGAATGACCGGAATCCCTTCTGCCTCGATCCTGCGAATAAGTCTTGGCAGCAACATGAGAGGAAGAAAGGCATACATCAGCTGATACTGACCCCACAGGGCCACTAGCACATCCGTGGCGTCTGCCAGAGGGTCCCGAGAGCGGGCCACAATCTTTTCACTTTTCTGTTGATCCGAGACACCAACAGATCTACATCTGGAGTACCCCAATGAAGGCACAACTGCTGGAACACCTCCAGATGGAGAGACCATTCCCCTTGATCCAAGGTCTGTCGACTGAGGAAATCTGCCTGTGAATTTTCCACTCCTGGAATGTGAACAGAGAGAGCTGGAACAAAGCATTCCACTCATCGGAGGATGCCGGCCACTTCCAACGCTGCAAGGACACTTTTGGTGCCCCCTTGGTGATGGACATAGGCCACGGCCATAGCATTGTCAGATTGAATAAGCACTGGACAACCCCCGAAGGTACTTGGTCCAGTGGACTATGCAAAGCCTGATTACTCTCAGCTCCAGTACATTTATTGGTAACCTGGATTCTTCCAGGGATCAGACTCCTTGAACAGAAAACCTGCCGAGAACCCCTCCCCACCCGGACAGACTGGCATCCCTGGTGACAATTGTACAATATATAGGAAGAAAGGATTTCCCTTGTTTGAGCATCGGGGACCGAAGCCACCAGACCAGAAACTCCCTTGTCACCTGGCTCAGCTGGATCTGATTGTCCAGGGAAATTGGATTTTTATTCCATTTTAAAAAGGGTTTCCTTCTGGAGGGTTTTCATGTGGAATTGAGTGAAGGGGACCGCCTCGAAGGACAACACCATCAGTCCCAGAACTCTCATACAGGTCTGAAGGGATGACCATTTGCTGGACAGCAATAGCTGAATCATAGTCTGAAGTTTTTGGAGTTTGCCTTGCCTCGCCTTCCTTCCTGGGGACGGTAAATAGGTTTGAATAAAAGTCCTGAAAATGTTCCGCACTCGGAACTGGAACTTACTCCCTGTTGTACCAGATCCTGTACCACCCCAAAGAGAGCCTGTAAGCGATCTGGGGACAGTCTCACATTGGAAGGGAAGAACCCTCCTGATGGGATGGATCTAAACTTGATCTTGTACCCGGACCAAGTGCGCTGTCACACTTTGAATGATAATTTCTTTTGGTGGTATTTAATCACCACTGGATTTTTTATTTTTTGCTAAACCAACTAAAAAGAACAACAATTTTGAAAAAAAAAAAAAGAAACATTTTTCATAGTTTGTTATAAAAATTTTCAGACAGGTAATTTTTCTCCTTCACTGATTTGCGCTGATGAGGGTGCACAAATGGGCACTGATAGGCTGTACTGATGGGCACTGATGAGGCAGCACTGATGGGCACTGATAGGTGGCACTGATGGGCACTGATTAGACAGCACTGGTGGGCCCTGATGGGGAGGCAATGATGAGGATGCACTGATAGGCTGCACTAATGGGCACTGATAGGTGGCACTGAAAGGCACTGATAGGCAGCACTGATAGGTGGCACTGATAGATGACACTGATAGGCACTGGTAGGTGGCACTGATAGGTATGCTGGAATGCTCTGGGTGGTAATGGGTGTCACTGTGGAAGGATGGGGGATTTGGAAGGGATTTGCATATTCTGTAGCAGATTTGGTGGCCTTGCGGGAGATTACATTTTTGAAAGAGGCAGCAGAAAATGATGGGGGATGGCGAACAATATTCCTATCCCAAGCAGTCCTGTGGTAGGCTAAGAAGTAAGTGGGTGCAGCAACAACTGGCAGCTGGAAACTGGTAATCATGGAACAATTTACATATTGCCAGCACACCAGGGATCTTCAAAAAATGTCCAACTGTTTTATTCAAAAAGATCACATCACAGCAGAAAAAGGCATTCTCCTGTTGTGAGGTGATCATTTTGAATAAAACATTTGGTGTGTTAGCAGCATGTACGTTATACAAGTAGAGAAGCGCTGCTCTAGGTAGGTAGGTTCAAAGCAGAACACCTCACATACACTCTTCCAGCATATGCCGGGCCAGTTGGCACACCTGTACAAATGAAGCCAGAAAAGTCCAGAAGGGTGCACTAAGCTCTAAATCCCCTCTTTATTGAAAACGAAGAATTATCACAGCATAAATGAACACAATGGGGAAGAAGAAGGTTCACGCATTTCGTGCTTACCTAGTGCTTATTCAAAACCCACGATCAGGGGTCTGATTAAGTGCTAGGAAAGCTCAACATGTGAGTTGTACTGTGGGGGATGGGGTCTCTGGAAAAGTTGGTGGTCTCTTCGAGAGGCTGGGGACTTTGCAGGGACGCTGTGGAAAACTGGAGGGTGCTGCAGGGTAGTTGGGAGGGAGTGTGGGACACTGTTGGAGATTGGGGGCATTATAAGGGTCTGGAGGCACTGCAGTAGGCTGGGTGGCACTATGGAAGATCGGAGAGTGCTGTGGAAGGTTGTGGGGCACGTATGGGGCTGAGAGGCATTGCTCTCTGCCATGAAAGCTTGGAGGGCACTATGGAAGCTGAGAGGCTCCATGGGAGATAAGGAGATTTTCAGCTGGCTAGAAGCCACTGGTTTAGAGATTTATAAAGGTTTTAGGGAGCTAAACAAGCTATTTACTGGAATGCTTCAGACATAAAAGTGGGACAGCTGTAGGTTATAAGGGAATAGATGGGTATGCAAGCACTGTCAGAAACTTTGGATGCTGCATTGCCATAAAAACAAGGTCATTCATATCTTGCTCATACCTTGGGTGCTAAAATTGGCAATCAAGTGGTAAAAAATATTATATATAAATAAATAAAAGGTTTTGTGTAGGTCACACAACTATGTGGTAGTAAACCAGGGGTGTTCACAATTAATATGCATAAATAGATCACAATAAACATCAACCTTAACCACTTTAATACAGGGCACTTCCCTCCCTTCCCGCCCAGGCCAATTTTCCCCTTTTAGCGCTGTTGCATTTTGAATGACAATTGCGCGGTCATGCAACACTGTACTTACACCAAATTTATATCATTTTCCCCCCACAAATAGGGCTTTCTTTTGGTGGTATTTGATCACCTGTGCGATTTTTACTTTTTGCTAAACAAATAAAAAAAGACAGAAAAGTTTGAAAAAAAAAAAAAGTGTTTTTGTTTATGTTATACAATTTTGTAAATAAATAAGTTTTTTCCTGCACTGATGAGCACTGATGAGACTGCACTGACAGGCACTGATGAGGAGGCAATGATCGGGTGGCACTGATGGGGTGGCACTGATGGGGTGGCACTGATAGGCGGCACTGATAGGCGGCACTGATAGGCGGCACTGATAGGCACTGATATGTGGCACTGATAGGTAGCACTGATATGCAGCATTGGTGGGCACTGATAGGCGGCACTGCTGGGCACTGATAGGCAGCATTGATGGGCACTGATAGGCGGCACTGACGGGCACTGATAGGTGGCACTGACGGGCACTAATGGGCACTGATAGGCAGCACTGGTGGGCACTGATGGGCACTGACGGGCGGCACTGATGGGCACTGACGGGCGGCACTGATGGGCACTAATGGGCACTGATAGGCGGCACTGGTGGGCAATAATGGGCACTGGTGGGCGACACTAAAGGATGGCAATAGTGGGCAGCACTGATAGGGAGGACACTGGTGGGCATCACTGATGGGGAGGGCAATGGGGGGCTCCCTGAGCCCTGATTGCCATCCCTGGTGGCCATAGTGGGCATCCCTGGGGTCATAGTGGGCATCCCTGGGGTCATAGTGGGCATCCCTGGTGGATCTAGTGGCATCCCCCCCCCGAGGGTCTGCACTGGTAATCAATGATCTGATTACCAGTGCCGACCCCCCCCCTGTCAGGGGAGCCGCCGATCGGCGCTCCTTTACTCGTGCCTGTCAGGCACGAACTAAGGAAAGCCGATCAACGGCTGTTCCTGTTTTACTATGTGACCAGCCGTGATTGGACACGGCTGATCACATGGTAAAGAGCCTCCGTCAGAGGCTCTTTACCGAGATCGGAGATGCAGGGTGTCAGACTGACACCTCGCATCACCGATCGCCGCTCTGCGCGCCCCCGGGGGGCGCCCAGAGCGGTGTTATCCTGCCGCCGTCATATGACGTCCGGTCAGGATAACTCAACCACATTCCCGCCGTCATTTTGTAATAGGGCGGGCGGGAAGTGGTTAAATAAATACTTTGGTTAGCATGAAAGTGCAGAATAGTGCCAAAAATGTCCAAATAAACAGTTCATAGGTGACTTTAGTGCATAAATCAAAATTTCAGTGCCAGGTAAAGGAAAGTGCAAGTGCTTAGTGCTGGGTCCTCCAGTAGTCCAACTGCTGGTACTTGGGCGTGACTTGGAATAGTGGGGGTATGCACTCACCAGAGGTAGCGGGTCTTAAATACCTTACGGTAAAAAGACCTTTAGAGCCCGTGGCTTCCTGAGCCTGGAAGGTAACTGCTGGGCCTTGTAGTTCCCTGTGGTCCTGGATCGCTCCCTTGGGTGAACTCGATCCTCCGGGTCCGGTATTAGGGAAAATAAAAGTGCTCCAATAGTGCAGTACCATTAAAAGGTAGCCTTTATTAAATATTGCTAATGTACAGGTACAAATAGTTTAAAAACGACTGCTGCGGGTAGCGCCTGTGAGTGGAGAGCGGTGACTACCAGTTTGCGTTCCACCAGGCTTCCCAGAGCGCTCTCCACTCACAGGCGCTACCCGCAGCAGTCGTTTTTAAGCTATTGTACCAAGTAGCATTAGAGATGCAGAAAGTACCCATTTTTCAATTTATTGAACAGATGATTGGGTATTCAACACCTTTTGCTTGCATGTCCACATTGACCTCAGCTATTTCAGCTCAGCATAAAGCTGACCCTGGAAAAGATTGTAGAATGTCGGTAACTGTGCAGAGCATGCACTCTTTGTGTGTTTGTGTTTGTGTCTGGTGGCATTAAAATCGCATTACTCTGCTTTCCTAATGAGGAGATGCCCACACCAATTCAGTACATTGGAGGCAGCTCAGACAGCAAGGAAACATTTGTAAAATGAGAAATGCTAATCAGCACCGCAGGTACCAGAGCTAGCATGAGAAAGTTCGAGGCGGGCTCATCCTCAGCGACATCACGTCGGAGGCAGCCATGACTTGCTGCAGGCAGACTGTCCCCGGGGATCTCTCTTCACTCTCTGTAAAAGATTTTCCAAAATCCCAGATTCTCAGACGAAGGAAGAGAGTAACCCTTTCTAATGTCCCACAGGATTCCCAGGCAGTGCATTTGCATCTGAATTGCCAGACACTGTAAATAACACTTAAAAACTCTAGATTCAGCCAAACAGGCAAGACATTTTAATGGCCATGCTGTAAATATGTGCAGCTACGTGTAGCACTGTCCCCATAGGGCTTGCTGTGTGATGACTTCTTAGGCCTCCCTCTGATTACCTTGCAGACAGTCACTAGGGGATTTTTCACACATCCATCCTTACTCCTGTTTTTTCGTTACTCAATAAACAGTCCAGGATATTTGGTTTTGCATTTATTGTGGAACTTGGATGGGAGAAGGGAATAATGGGATACTCCAACTGAACTATTCACAATAGATAAGGACAACTCTCACTTGGCCTCACCAGATTATTTGTGGAAGCAGACACATTGCTTTTACCATACTGCCACTTGTATGGAAGAATTAAGTCTTCTTGCTTTCTCTAGCAGCAGACTTGATGCAACTACATTATCTTCAGGTCACTCTCTAGCATCCGCTTGACTGACAGTGATGTGGTCCCTTAAAGCATTAAAGAGTGTATTTATATAAATGCATAGCAATACATCCAGTGAAAGTGCATGTGCATTCATTCTGTGTGAATGGGGCAATACAATGAATGTTACCAGGCTATTTACTGTGTTGGTCAAATGTTTTTCATCAATTTAGAATTGAATATATCGCATTTGTGCGCTAGATGTTGGTAGGTATCATAAGAACATCTTTCTGATACTTAGCAACATCTAGTGGCCAAATGCATAATTTTATTTTTCCATTTTAAATCAATTAAAAGCATTTAAATGAATGTACATGCCCTTTCACTAATCAATTGTTATGCAGTTTTTGTATAATTACACCCCTATGTTTTTTTTTTTTTAAACAAAGAGGGCTGTTGCTCTGGGATTCTGTTAGGGAAAAATGTAGGCATGAATAGCACTTTACTTGCATCTAAATTAATCGTACCTGATCTCCATTATTGTTGCTAAAATATATGGCCCTACCACAATCTCATGATGTAACAATGCAATAAAATTTAAAAAAAAAAAAAAAAAAAACACAAGGTAATTACTTCCAAGGTGAGCACAGAGGTAATTGATTTGGAAAACTGAAGCATACGAAACTAGGTCTGCTGTCTATAGCATAAGAGGTGCCAAAATGAATTACCAATATTGCACCAGAAAAATTAAACATGCAATCTGGTTAGTTGTTGTGGGTTTTTCTGAAATTAGAATAACACCAACATATACTATTGCCCATGTATTTATTTATTTATTACAAGCATGCACCGTATATATATGATATATATATACAAAAGTGAGTACACCCCTTACATTTTTGTATATTTTATTATATCTTTTCATGTGACAACACTGAAGAAATGACCCTTTGCTACAATGTAAAGTAGTGAGTGTACAGCTTGTATAATAATGTAAATTTGCTGTCCCCTCAAAATATCTCAACACACAGCCATTAATGTCTAAACCGCTGGCAAAAAAAGTGAGTACACCCCTAAGTGGAAATGTCTAAATTTTGCCCAAAGTGTCAATATTTTGTGTGGCCACCATTATTTCCCAGCACTGTCTTAACCCTCTTGGGCATGGAGTTCACCGGAGCTTCACAGGTTGCCACTGGAGTCCTCTTCCACTCTAGCATGATGACATCACAGAGCTGGTGGATGTTAGAGACCTTGCGCTCCTCCACCTTCGATTTGAGGATGTCCCACAGATGCTCAATAGGGTTTAGGTCTAGAGACATGCTTGACCAGTCCATTATCTTTACCCTTAGCTTCTTTAGCAAGACAGTGGTCTTATTGGAGGTGTGTGTTGGGGGTCGTTATTATGTTGGAATACTGCCCGGCGGCCCAGTCTCCGAAGGGAGGGAATCATGCTCTACTTCAGTATGTCACAGTACATGTTGGCATTCATGGTTCCCTCAATGAACTGTAGCTCGTCAGTTCCGAAAGCGCTCATGCAACCCCAGACCATGACACTGCCACCACCATGCTTAACTATAGGCAAGACACAATTGTCTTTGTACTCCTCACCTGGTTGCCGCCACACATGTTTGATACCATCTGAACCAAATACATTTTTCCTGTATCTCATCAGACCACAGGACATGGTTCCAGTAATCCATGTCCTTAGTCTGCTTGTCTTCAGCAAACTGTTTGCAGGCTTTCTTGTGCATCATCTTTGGAAGAGGCTTCCTTCTAGGACGACAGCCATGCATACCAATTTGATGCAGTGTGCAGCTTATGGTCTGAGCACTGACAGCCTGACCCCCCACCCCTTCAACCTCTGCAGCAATGTTTGCAGCACTCATACGTCTATTTTCCAAAGACAACCTCTGGATATGACACTGAGTACGTGCACTTCTTTGGTCGACCATGGCGAGGACTGTTCTGAGTGGAACCTGTCCTGATAAACCACTGTATGGTCTTGGTCACCGTGCTGCAGCTGAGTTTCAGGGTCTTGGCAATCTTCTTATAGCCTAGGCCATCTTTATGTAGAGCAACAATGGTTTTCTTCAGATCCTCAGAGAGTTATTTGCCATGAGGTGCCATGTTGAACTTCCAGTGACCAGTATGAGAGAGTGAAAGCTATAACACCAATTTTAACACACCTTCTTCCCATTCACACCTGAGGCATTGTAACACTAATGAGTAACATGACACCAGGGAGGGCAAATGGCTGATTGGGCCGAATTTGGACATTTTTACTCAGGGGGTACTCACTTTTGTTGCTAGCGGTTTAGACATTAATGGCTGTGTGTTAAGTAATTTTGAGGGGACAGCAAATTTACACTGTTATCCAAGCTGTACACTCACTACTTTACATTGTAGCAAAGTGTCATTTCTTCAGTGTTGTCACATGAAAATATATAATAAAATATTTACAAAAATGTGAGTGGTGACAACACTGAAGAAATGACACTTTGCTACAATGTAAAGCAGTGAGTGTACAGCTTGCATAACAGTGTAAATTTGCTGTCCCCTCAAAATAACTCAGCACACAGCCATTCATGTCTAAACCGCTGGCAACAAAAGTGAGTACACCCCTGGTTGAAAATGACCAAATTAGGCCCAATTAACCATTTTCCCTCCCCGGTGTCATGTGACTCATTAGTGTTAGAAGATCTCAGGTGTGAATGGGGAGCAGGTGTGTTAAATTTGGTGTTATCCTTCGCTCTTTCTCATACTGGTCACTGGAAGTTAAACATGGCACCTCGTGGCAAAGAACTCTCTAAGGATATGAAAAAAAAGAATTGTTGCTCTACATAAAGATGGCCTAGGCTATAAAAAGATTGCCAAGACCCTAAAACTGAGCTGCAGCATGGTGGCCAAGACCACCATGCTGCAGCTCAGTTTTAGGGTCTTGGCAATCTTTGGCCAAGACCATACCGAGTTTGAACAGGACAGGTTCCACTCAGAACAGGCCTCGCCATGATCAACCAAAGAAGTTGAGTGCACGTGCTCATCATCCTATCCGGAGGTTGTCTTTGGGAAATAAACATTTAAGTGCTGCCAGCATTGCTGCAGAGGTTGAAGGGGTGGGGATCAGCCTGTCAGTGCCCAGACCATATGCCGCACACTGCATCAACTTGGTCTGCATGTCTGTCGTCCCAGAAGGAGGCATCTTCTAAAGATGATGCACAAGAAAGCCTGCAAACAGTTTGCTGAAGACAAGAAGACTAAGGACATGGATTACTGGAACCATGCCCTGTGGTCTGATGAGACCAAGATAAACGTATTTGGTTCAGATGGTGTCAAGTGTGTGTGGTGGTAACCAGGTGAGGAGTACAAAGACAAGTGTGTCTTGCCTACAGTCAAGCATGATGGTGGGAGTGTCATGGTCTGGGGCTGCATGAGTGCTGCCGGGACTGGGGAGCTACAGTTCATTGAGGGAACCATGAATGCCAACATGTACTGTGACATACTGAAGCAGAGCATGATCCCCTCCTTTTGGAGACTGGGCCGCAGGGCAGTATTCCAACATGATAACGACTCCAAACACACATACAAGACGACCGCTGCCTTGCTAAAGAAGTTAAGGGTAAAGGTGATGGATTGGCCAATCATGTCTCCAGACCTAAACCCTATTGAGCATCTGTGGGGTATAATCAAACGAAAAGGGGCAGGAGCTCAAAGTCTCTAACATTCACCAGCTCTGTGATGTCATCATGCAGGAGTGGAAGAGGACTCCAGTGGCACAACCTGTGAAGCTCTGGTGAACTCCATGCCCAAGGGGTTAAGGCAGTGCTGGGAAAGAAAGGTGGCCACACAAAATATTGACACTTTGGGCCCAATTTGGACATTTTAACTTAGGGGTGTATTCACTTTTGTTGCCAGCGGTTTAGACATTAATGGCTGTGTGTTGAGTTATTTTGAGGGGACAGCAAATTTATACTCTTATTCAAGCTGTACTTTACATTGTAGCAAAGTGTCATTCCTTCAGTGTTGTC